>NW_021466594.1:0-266 GCF_001605985.2 Dendrobium catenatum
AGGTATTCTCTACTTTGGTTTCCAGTTAATTTGCCTACTTGGAGTAAGTCTTCTATCAGCATCATGTAGGCCTAAGGTTGGGTGATGTCGTTCCTTAGACCCAAAGCTAGGTATTCCCTACTTTGGTTTTCAGTTAATTTGCCTACTTGGAGAAAGTCTTCTATCAGCATCCTATAGGCCTAAGGTTGGGTGATGCCATTCCTTAGACCCAAGGCTAGGTAATCCCTAGCTTGGTTTCTCCAGTTCTCTTGTCTAATAGGTGTAAG
>NW_021466595.1:0-1365 GCF_001605985.2 Dendrobium catenatum
CAAAGTTGACATTGTAGCTTACCTCCTGATTCAACCTTGTAAATCGAAGCTTATAAGTTGAGAGATAAATTGCTACCCCCACGGGCTCGGTAATCTTAGCTGAGTAGTCCTCTCTTGCATCCCCTACATTCTTCACCGTCCTGTTCACTATTTGACTCATCGTTGATCTAGTCAAATTGATCGCGATTGATGGGTAATTAAGTTCTGATGCGGTTAGATTCTTAACCATATTGCAACGTGCTTGTTTTCCGATCGTAAGTGAAACCTCCGTATCATCATACCCAAGGCCACAAAGATATCCAATATAGTCGTTTAAGGTGAGCCCAAACACAAGACCTGGGTCCACCGCCCTGGTCGGGTTCACCTGACCAGCCCCTGTGGCATATATCCCTGCAGTTTTGTATGAGGTATCATCGACAATGAGATCTCCTGCATCCGTCCATGAGTCATTCGAGGTTGTTACAATTGCTGATATGATCTCCGCTGGGGTCCACCCAAGGTGTTTGCTCCTCACCAATGCTGCAATCCCTGCTACGTGTGGTGCGGCCATGGAGGTTCCACTGTCAAAGTTGAAGGTGTGGGTCGCCAATGGATTTGGGTTAGGGCCAACATCTGTATGCCAGGCGGCCAAAATGTTGACTCCAGGGGCGAGCACGTCGGGTTTGATGATCCCACCATTCATGCGGCTTGGCCCGCGAGAGGAGAAAGATGCAACAGTGGGGGAGGGAGTAAATCCAAATTGGGTGCCATTGAAGCGTATGCTGGCAAATGCATTGGGTTGATTGTTGTAGTAGTAGTCTAAAATTTCTAATACTGCCGGGTGGTCTATATTTGATGCCGGAAGAACATGAGCAGAAGAAAAAGTAGTGTGTCCTTGGGAAGGCTCGTTTATTACGATCATCCCCTCCGCGCCAGCTAGGTATGCTGCCTCTCCTTTCACCTCATCCTTAAACCTGCCAGCCACGCATATTACAATTTTACCTGCGATTCAATATACATGTGCTAGCTCATATTAATTAACACATAAATGGATTATTTAATTACCAAATATTATATAACAAGTATATATATTAATTCAACAGTTATAGACAATATGGATCATAATTTTGATTTCATGACAACATTATTGATTACCTCTTAAGTCAAATTTAGCCAATTCATTGGGCAAACAAACACGGGCCCAAAGGTCACCATTCTTGCCAGGATATACAAGCTCCAACTTCTTAGTAGAATTCCAATGATTTGGTTGGTACGCCGACTCTCCAAGGAATGTTCTACCATCTCCCAACTCCACAATGGATGTTATTCTTCGATTAGTGGTTGATGCCCCAACAGTTAACACCCATGGTGCACAATGACTGAGTG
>NW_021466596.1:0-289 GCF_001605985.2 Dendrobium catenatum
AGCTAGAGTTTATTTTAATTTGTCTGCCCCGGCAAACTGTTGCGGAGGGTGGATGGAATTTGCTTTAAGTACGGATGGATGATTTCAATTTTAAATATTTTTGGGATTTTTTGGGATTTTGAGATTTTTGTGAAGTTTTCTGTAATTTGGGATTTTTGAGAATTTTCTGGATTTTTGGGATTTTTGTGGAGTTTTGAGATTTTTGTGGAGTTTTGGGTGGAGCTTTGGATTTTAATAGACATTTGGATATTTAGGAGACATCTGAAAACATTTGTGAACCCCTCCGGTT
>NW_021466597.1:0-1324 GCF_001605985.2 Dendrobium catenatum
TACCCCCGAGCGGGGGGAAAACAAATTGTGTCATTTATAAGTACCCCCGAGCGGGGGGAAAGCAAATTGTGTCTTTTAAACAGGTACCGTCAAAGACCCCATACACGCCTTTATTGCGCGTGGTGGGAGGAACAAAAAATTCACGGCCGCGGTGTCCTTGTCCGAGGACACCTACCATACACGCCTTTATTGCGCGTGGTAGGAAAGGCCCAGTTTCTCGTAGTTTTCCCCTAAACGGGGGAGACGCCGGGAGGCTGCCGAAATTTTGGGTGAAATCGTACCTGGACTTAATTGAATTCAAGAGAACGACGAATGACTTATACTTGGATTCTTGAACAAAATCTAAGTGGTTTAATAAGCAATTGAACCCAAATAAAAAAATGTGCAAAGGGCTTAATTTGAACTGAAATCATACTTGAATCAAACCATAGTGGACTTTTGCATTTGAACAAGGACTTGGACAAGTTGACATCAGACTTGTGGACTTGATTGGACCAAATTGACTTAAGCGAACTCAAACTCAAATGACTTGAATCAAATTATAAGACTTGAACTTGCACGACGAGCAAGGATGTGAATGAACAATCAACTTGAACTTGTACTCTGGACCTGAATGGCTTGAACAATTCGAACTCAAGCGAGTACTTGAGTTGGACTACAACGGACATAAAAATGATCTTGTACATTGAGCTCATGAATTTGATTTGAACTAGACTTGGAAGGGTCCAGACTTGAGTCCGGTTTGAACATTGTTGGCCCCTCACATTCGACACCAATTAAACTACGACGCCTCTCACGGATATATTCAGTGTAGCACACAACGAATGCAAATACCCGCTAGTATCAATAATCATCCGATCGAAGACGAATACACATGTCCCTTGCAACTAGAAGGTAGTTGATTAGCAGACTAAGTGTAAAGGTCTGTAAATGTGAAACGGCCATAATAAAGGGTAAATCTCCAACACTAATAACCATGCCTGTTGATTGAGATGACAATACGGGAGATCAATAAAGAAGGATTCGCCCCCATAAACAAGTGCAGATACATCAATACCACCCGAGATTGGTGAAAGGGTGGATTCGATGTAGAAACAATGGATTTTCTACAAAATACTTCTAGGAGGTCGTCGTAGAAGACATGTATCCCCTGCAAATAAAGAGGTCAATGAATGAAGATCATTCGTTAAAATCTCAAATGGAAGTGAAATGTCGGTTCACTCACAAGAAACCATACGAACTCCTACAAGTCACTACAAAAGATCTGCAACACATACGATTTCTCTATAAATACAAATGTATGTACAACATCCATCAATGGGTA
>NW_021466598.1:0-218 GCF_001605985.2 Dendrobium catenatum
ATATGAAGGAACAAAGGAAGTAAAAAAATCTAGGCTAAATATTTTCTTCATGATTATGAACTTTTCCACATGAAACCTAGCAAATTTATTTTTGAAATGTATACTAGGTTTACATAGATTATTACTTCCATGCATGCCTTAGGAAGAGAGTTTACAAATTATGAAAAAGTTAACAAAATTCATTGTTGTTTAACATCTTCCTATGATGCAAAAATAAC
>NW_021466599.1:0-362 GCF_001605985.2 Dendrobium catenatum
AAGGGGGGGGGGGTTCGGCTTATGCGAATGCAGAGAGCGTTCCGAGAGAGGGAGAGCGGCGTGAGTGATAGAGGCTTTTGCCTCAGTTAGGGCACCAAAAGGGAGAGAAGGGGGATCAGAGCCGTCCGATCAAACTACTGATCCGACCGTGGGATTCAAATTGACTTGGAAATTCAATCAAATTTTGATTAGGATTAGCTACACCCAAGGGGCTTAAATCAGGTTCAAAATCGAGTCAGGTCTAGTTCGATCCGGGTCAACTCGAACTCGCTCGGACTCAACCAAAATTAATTCAATAAAATAAGATAAAATAAATCGAACTCAAATTAATGTTAATTCAAACCGAATCGGGCTCGACGAGG
>NW_021466600.1:0-302 GCF_001605985.2 Dendrobium catenatum
GCCCTCTTGGTTAGCCTCGGGACTAGTTCATAGGGTCTAACATCCCTAACAAACTTTCAAGTGATATTAGAGCATCTGCTATCCA
Source organism: Dendrobium catenatum (assembly GCF_001605985.2). NCBI lineage: Eukaryota > Viridiplantae > Streptophyta > Magnoliopsida > Asparagales > Orchidaceae > Dendrobium > Dendrobium catenatum. Next base: position 86 of record NW_021466600.1, read on the forward strand.
GGTACCACATACTGTCACGAGGCCTTTTGTGAGATCCCACCTACAAAATTATCAAATGTCAGATATAGGAAACCAAATAAGTTTGGGTCCCTTCTTATGAAAAGTAGAATGCAATGTATGTGTGGTATGCTGTGGATCATACACCTTAGGTCTCCACATCCAATGTGTACTATGTTGAATTGTGCAAGTGTATGAGATGTGTCCTAGCATGCCACAT
>NW_021466601.1:0-203 GCF_001605985.2 Dendrobium catenatum
GTTATTTAGTAAGTTTTAAAAGGTCATTATCTTGCTTAATTAAGCAATGGCTCTATTACAAATAACAACTAACTAAATAAATACAAAGTGTAATTGATGAGGACATCGATCCAAAGTCCAAACATGTGTATAGCCAGAAGCATCACCGATCGATGGCCACGATTCAAAGCTTATTTTTCTAATTGTTTATGCATTTTTATTTT
>NW_021466602.1:0-233 GCF_001605985.2 Dendrobium catenatum
AGACTTTGTCATTCTAGTATGAAAAACCTTAGGAGAGTTACCCAAAAGAACTTAGTGAGAGGTATACTAAAACTATACTTTACTAAGGACCACCTTTGTGATGCATGTCAATTAGAAAAACAAGTGAAGTCCTCTTTTAAGTCCAATAAGGTTCTTAGGTCCAGTAAACCTTTGGAAATTCTTCACATGGATCTTTTTGGACCAGTAGGAACTGTAAGTCTAGGAGGGAAGGT
>NW_021466603.1:0-229 GCF_001605985.2 Dendrobium catenatum
AGACCTCTGTCGCCTAAAATGGTCCTTCCGACCTCCACCAACAAACAACGGTCTTTCTGACCCCGGTCTCCTGCCGACTACGATCCACCCGGCCTCCGTCGCCTACTACGGTCACTCTGACCTCCATCACAGGACAACTGTCTTTCTGACCACAATCTCCTGCCGACTACTGTCCTCCGACCTCCGTCGCCTATTATGGTCACTCCGACCTCCATCACAAGACAATGGT
>NW_021466604.1:0-362 GCF_001605985.2 Dendrobium catenatum
GAAATCTTTTCAACTGGGCTAGGCCCCATGGTTTTTCCCCTTTTCAAGATTTTCCACATAAAAAATCTTGTGTTCTCTGTGTGTAAGCTGGATATCCATGCAATGCTAAGATGTAAAATTATAACCCTATCGCCGTATATATTCTAAACCGCAACAGCACTAATAATCATAAAATAGATCCATCCCTGCAAATGTATTTGGAATATTTGAAATTATATAATTTAAAAAGCATGCAATGTATTTGGAATATTTGAAATTATATAAATGAGTATAAAATGAATAAATTAAAATATATATTATTTTAACTTAAAGTAAAATGAATGTATCATAAAACCCATGATTTTGGTATATGGTACGGTGTT
>NW_021466605.1:0-717 GCF_001605985.2 Dendrobium catenatum
CCAACTAACCCGAGAGCAAAAAAAAATAGTGACAGACAACCAATAGCCACAAGAAAAGAACCCATGTAATTCCTCACAAGGAAAAGATGAGCATCACATTGGGTTTAATTTAAATAGAAAATTAGTATAATCATAGCTTAAAATAGCCAACCATCACAGTTAAAGTTGAAGAACATCATATAGAATAATAGAGGATGACCACCAAAGAATAGCAACTCAACCTAATGATAAGCAATTATAGCATAAAAAAATAAACCATTAATGGTACCAAAATGGACAAAGATATTATCAGTAGAAACAACAGAACACCTAACATGCAACTCCAACACTATTAGTTGCTTTACATATGCAAACTCTGATGTCTCAATAAAAATAAAATACAAAGGATAATCACCCATGGAAATTAACAGATAAGGATAATAATCAATAGAATAACCAACAAAATAATAAGAATATGTCTAGAATACTACAATTGCAAAAAGAAACAAACATCAGGCGAGGAAAAAACCAAAAAAATGTAGCTAGTTGACTCGAACATAAGGAAGGACATAAAGATCCAGCCTAATGTAGCATTTACACATGCTAAGTAAGGATTGCTCAACATACTCCATAAAGCCATATAAATTACAACCCAATTTAGTTTCTTTTTTTATTTTTATTTTTTGTTAAACCCCACAGACGGGCCTATAGGTTAATAACAAAAAAGAAGTACAAGGT
>NW_021466606.1:0-312 GCF_001605985.2 Dendrobium catenatum
AACGAAGAGGCAATTCCCCCAGTATGGGGGTATTGCCTTTTCTCTTTGGATATCTAAAGCCATCCAACTCGGTCTTCCAAGTGGAAGAAGACTCTCCCCTTTAAGGATGCCTTCTTCTTTTGGAATCCGAGTCGGATAAGAATATCCTAACTCAAGGTTATTTTCACAACTCTTAACAATTTATTACACACAAATTACATTAATTAAAAGTAGTAAATCTAAGAAGCCCTGCAAGGTTATCCTAATAAAAATCATCCCAAGCAGTTTATATAAAAAAAAGTGCTAACACCATTGACCCTGTGCCAAGCCATG
>NW_021466607.1:0-263 GCF_001605985.2 Dendrobium catenatum
ACCCTCCACTTTTCTCATCCAGGACTTGGGACCTGTCAAAAAATAGCAAAAATCCGATGAAAATTTGTATTTCCGGCTTTCCGGCGAAAATATTTACGTTGGTAAAATGCGCGTCGGAAAAGTGCTACGGGAGTAAAATTGTCCGCATAAAAAATTTCTAATTAAATTATGGCAAAAAATCCGTAGGAAATATTTTTGGTGAACATAAACTTCGTCGAAAAAAATAAAAAATAAATGAAAAATAAAAATAAAAACATGTTCCC
>NW_021466608.1:0-472 GCF_001605985.2 Dendrobium catenatum
TTTAATGCCACCATTCGCTCCTTTTTCTTTTCACCTGTATCACTTTGCTCTATGCAATGAGTGACCCAAGGAGGCTATCAATAGAATAAACATTAAGGTCTTTAGACTCAGTGATAACAGTTATCTTAGCATCATAGGAACTAGGTAAGCATCTAAGAATTTTATTCACTTTCTCATAATTTAAAATCTCTCTACCTAATGCATGCAAGGATGTCACGATTTTGGTGAACCTAGTATACATGTCAGAAATTGTTTCACTAGGTTTCATACGGAAGAGTTCATAATCATGAAGTAGAATGTTAAGCCTAGACTGTTTTACTTTGTTTGTTCCTTCATATGTAAAGCACAGTCTATCCCAAATATCCTTATTAGAAACACAGGTAGATACTCTCATATAGTCCTCTGATTTCAATGCACAAAAAAAGCAGTTTAAGTACTTAGCATTCAGTTGGGCTAAATCCCTATCCTCATT
>NW_021466609.1:0-327 GCF_001605985.2 Dendrobium catenatum
CCACTAGTGACTCTCCTTTTGCACCCATAGCAAGGCGGAGAAGCCTTCACAAAACTCTCTCCCACCACTACCCGGTGCGGCAGAGAATCGTCGTCCTTTTATACTCTTCCCAATGTTGGCAGAGAACCGTTCATCCTTTCATACTCTCACGGTGTAGGCAAAGAACCCTTCATCCTTTCACACTCTCCTAGTGTGGGCAGAGAACCCTTCAGATGTTCACACTCTCCTAGTGTGGGTAGAGAACCATTCGACTGTTCACACTCTCCTAGTGTGGGCAGAGAACCCTTCAACTGTTCACACTCTCCTAGTGTGGGCAGAGAACCCTTC
>NW_021466610.1:0-231 GCF_001605985.2 Dendrobium catenatum
GAGAGAAATAGAAGGGGAGAGAAAGAGATAGAGAGAGAAGAAGAAGAAGAATAAGTTGAATAAGAAGAATAAGAAGTAGAAGAGAGAGAGATAGATTGAGAGAGTATTAGACAGAGCAAGAGAGAGAGAGAAAGAGAGAGAGAGAGAGAGAGAGAGAGAGAGGGAAGGGAGAGACATAAGGGAGATAGATAGATTGAGAGAGAGAGAGAGAGAGAGAGAGAGAGAGAGAAA
>NW_021466611.1:0-791 GCF_001605985.2 Dendrobium catenatum
AGAGTTGATGAGTTGGAAGGGATTTTTATTGATAATCTTTCTGAGGAGAATACTTTAAACTTAAATATTGCTAAAAAATGATTTATGTATTCTTCATTCTCAAGAAGAAGCTTTTTGGAAGCAAAAGGCTAATGCTAAATTTATTATGGAAGGGGATAGAAATACTAAATTTTATCATGCTATTGCTAATAAGACTAAAACTAGAAGTAAAATTCATAAAATTATTAATAGTGATGGCATTATTTTGGAAAACGAAGAAAACATCTGTAATTCGGGTGTTGATTTCTTTGTTAATATGTTTCATAATCATGCTAATGCTATGCCTATTTCGGATAATTCTATTATTCCTAACCTTATTAGTGAAGATGATAATAATATGCTTTGCCATTTTTCTTCTGATATTGAAATTTGTGATGTTATTAAGGATATGAATGCTGACACTACTGCGGGCCCAGACGGGTTTACTACCAAATTCTTCCAAAATTCTTGGGAGATTGTGAAGGATGATGTTATTAATGTGGTTTTGGACTTCTTTGGTGGTAATCCCTACCCGAAATTTTTTTCTTCTTCTAATATTGCTCTCATCCCTAAAAAGGAGGGAGCTAATGCTTGGACTGATTTTAGACCTATAAGTTTGTGTACCTTTTTTAATAAACTGAATTCTAAAATTCTGGCTAATATATTGTCTAAGATTTTACCTAGAATTATCTCCTTGAATCAAACTGGTTTCGTTAAAGGTCGTAGTATTAGCGACAATGTTTTACTTGCTCAGGAGCTTACTCATGATATTA
>NW_021466612.1:0-307 GCF_001605985.2 Dendrobium catenatum
CACGGGTCGGCTTCAGGTTCAACAAATCGACCAGTTTTAAAAATTGAGTCGGGTTTAGGTTGACCCAGAAACTTGAAATTGACCCGTTTTTTACCCGAAAATCCATTTTAATCCAAAAACTCGAAATTGACCCGTTTTTTATCCAAAAATTGGAGATTGACTCATTTTTTTACCCGAAAACTAAAAATTTTTGGTCGGCCCCTGGTAATTCGGGTCATGTTGGGTTGACATGAACCCGAAGTAGGTCAGGTTCAGGTCCAAATAGTGGCAACACTACCAAAAAATAGGGTTTTCGCAGCATAAAATT
>NW_021466613.1:0-230 GCF_001605985.2 Dendrobium catenatum
GTGTTCCCTTGCAACATTTCAAGGAAATCATTTCACGTGATGTACATAAGATTGAAGAACTCACCACTCTTTATCTGCCTCCCCGTAAAAATGGGACTATACCAAAGAATGTGATATATTTTACGGGAGTTCGTGAAGAGGAGAATCATGACTAAGATTGCATGCTCCTCGATTCCGAAGAACTATTTCCTACTAGGCTACCCAAGTTCAATACCAAGAATATTCAAAGA
>NW_021466614.1:0-1514 GCF_001605985.2 Dendrobium catenatum
GGACGCGCGATTCTTTTTACATACCAGCAAGGCCCAGACTTGTAGCGAGCCTATCATTTGGGTCGTAGGAATTATTGATTTATTTTCGTAGCATTCTTTGAAATATTTCTTGGTATTGAACTGGGTAGCCTCGTAGGAAATAACTCTTCGGAATCCGAGGATCATGCATCCCAGTCATGAATTTTCTCGTTTCGCGAACTCTCGTGGAATATAACCAATTCTTTTTGGCAAGCACTCCCATTTTTAAGGGGAGGCAGATAGAGAAGTAAGCGGAATTCTTCAACTTTATGCACCTCACGCGGAATGAATTCCTTGAAGTTTGTTGCAAGAGAACACTGTGATACAAGTACACTATCTGAAATTGATAGGCCTGTCTATTCCTTCTAGAGAAACACTCTAGCACCGTGTTCATATATAATAGAGTCGTAGTCATAGTCATCATTTAAAAATTCAACCTGCCTATTCTAATTCCATCTGTGGACCTGGCTACTTTTCGGGATTTGGTTAGGAGTCAACATCATCTTCATATGGTATCACTCCCAAGATGAGGGTATAAATTTCTTCTCTTTTGGAATAGTCGATGCTTTGAGAAGAGTCGGCATTGCCTTTCTTTCTCCCACTACTTCTTTTCACCTTTTCGTCAGATCGTTTCTTTGCAGCCTTTGAATTGATGCTTTAGGCTTCGAGGGAGCTCGAAAACTTTTGCTTTCTTTGGCATGAAATACAGTGTTCTCTCAATAAACTATTGCTTCATGAACTGTAAGGGTTGGATGTCACAGATATCCTGAATTCTTCTCCTCTTTTAAGATATTTCATACACTGGTGTAATGTTGACGGTAATAATGCACAAAATAAAAAAAAAAAAATTCATGTTAACCAGGGACGAACCTTGTTAGCGCCTTGAATGAAAGTATCCGCATCAAATTACATGTAATTTAGCTTCTGTATGGAGCTCTCCAAATACAAAGAGGGAGCATGAAATGACAAGGGTTTTCTGACCTTTTTCATTGAAACAATTGCACCATAACCTATCTAGCCCGAGGTGTTCATTATCAAGGCAGAGGGATCTCCAGTGCTTTCAAGCTTTCAGATGACGGATGATCCAGGACGATAAGGATTCGACTGATGAATCAGCTTATCGCTCTCTGTAGTAACATACAGATTGAGGTTATGGTTACCAGTCCCAAGCATCAATGTCCTCTTCGGAGAGGTAATGAATGGCTCATTACGAGCTTGTAACGAACTTCAGTCAAATTACTTCAGAAAATACAGCAAAATACGCCTTGTATCTTTTGGGATCTTTGAGATCCTTAATCAGAGTCTCCCGAAGGTCTTTAGATATTACCAAGTCATCGTATATACTGAGCTGTGCTGGGATTTTTCTCAAATGGGATAAGATATTATAATCAATCCCCTTGGATGAAGTGTTCTTTTTCTTAGGATCTTCAGGGATAATATCATCTTTGATAATTATCTTTTTCTCCTTGTCTTTGTTGGAGACCCCTTTCTTCGGT
>NW_021466615.1:0-274 GCF_001605985.2 Dendrobium catenatum
GACTGTCATATATGAAATTCTTTGATTTTTTTACTTCCATAAATCTGTGGTAAAACTTATTTTGTTAATGCCCTTTAAAGCATTCTTCAATTTCTTTTTCTCCCTTTCATACACTTGCATGACATCATTTCGTGCTGTTGCCCGTGAGTATTTCACAAAAAAAGGTGACATAGACTTTAAAATTAAATTGAATCCAAATTCTTCAACAATAGAAAATGGTTTCTCATTAATTAGAATAATATAATGTGCTATCATCTCCCTAACTTTTTGATGA
>NW_021466616.1:0-295 GCF_001605985.2 Dendrobium catenatum
ATTAAGCTCTACATTTTAATAGGTGCAACACTTGTCTTCCCTATATACAAAAACAAAATCAAGCCTTTATCTCACTACGCTGAGTCGGCTACATGAATCCTTTTTCTCTATTGTGTTCTATTAAGAGTCAAATTCTTATTTAAATCTAATAAAGAATGGCATTTCTAATATTTTCTAGCCAAGTTTTTTTAGGTCTACCTCTTTCTTAACATAAGCCAGATCTAATAAATCTACTCTCCTAACTTGAAAGCGTGTATGAAGATAAGAGAAACGTGGAGGGTTGCATTAAGTAATC
>NW_021466617.1:0-202 GCF_001605985.2 Dendrobium catenatum
TGTAAGGAGTTTGCTTATTACTTGGGTCTTAATTTTTTCGATATTTCTGTTAAGTCTGCTGATAAAATTATTAGGTGGATCAAACCCAAACATCCTTATATCAAGCTTAATTCTGATGGGTCTGTTGGTCCCAATGGTGCTGATGCAGGTGGGATTATTAGAGATTTATCTTGGTAATGTTATTGCTGCTTACTCTGCCCCC
>NW_021466618.1:0-318 GCF_001605985.2 Dendrobium catenatum
GTAATTATAATGTTTAAAGTTTTTTTTGTCACACCATAATCCCTCGTTACTCTTGTCCTTGATTATTAACTCTGTTTGTGGTAATTCTTCCTTATGTTAGAGAGAGAGCTCCTATTCTCTAATATCTAAGAAGAAATACTCACAACTAAGATTTTTTTTAAGAGGTTATAAAAGAGAATATAGCTTGCAAAATCAAAAAAAAAATTTGGCCAATGATGCCAACAAAAGAAGCGCAATGACGCCAAAAATTGAACAACTATAAAAAGATGTGCAAAGCATCAACTCAATTGACAAGAGACATAAAATGAGCCCACTTAA
>NW_021466619.1:0-271 GCF_001605985.2 Dendrobium catenatum
TGAACATGTCTTTGACATGTCCAAATTTTATCTCCTCGTTTTAAGATGTTCAAGGGCATTTTTCCCAAATTTTGAGTTTAAGGGTCATGGTTTGACCCTTATATTCAAAATGGGGAATTGACCTATCCAATGGGATTTAGGGTGTGATTCTTTGTGTGAAGATGATGTGTAGGATAAGGAGTGTAGAGCCACTAATTTTGCCCCAATTCTAGCTTAGGATAGATCCTTATAATGATTTGAAGGTGACTTAGAGCTCACCTTGGGTGGTTTA
>NW_021466620.1:0-230 GCF_001605985.2 Dendrobium catenatum
TATGTTGAGTTGAGTGCCACTTTGATATCTCTAATATATTCTCCCAAGTTAAATATTGTTGTATTGTCCTCGTGCGTAGATCTTGCGTGTTGAGTACTTTGTAATTTGTAAGTCGTACTATGGAACTATTGTACTATCTTACGTAATGCAGTAATAGAATGTTCATGTTGTTGTGATATGATTTTTCCTCCTGTGAAAAATAAGAAAAAACTTCTCAAACTCTATCTCCG
>NW_021466621.1:0-292 GCF_001605985.2 Dendrobium catenatum
GCCCCGTGGTTTTTCCCCCTTTCAGGGGTTTTCCACAAAAAAAACTCTTGTGTCTCTTATGAATGCTACACCCTCTCACTTATTTAATTGTGTGCTGGATCTTCGTACAATGCTAAGACATTAAACTATATTTCTCTACCGCCGCGAATACTCCAGGACGCAACAGTTTGGCGCCGTCTGTGGGAAAGTGATTCCCGACTGGGGGGCAATTATTGCTCCAATCTCAAAAGATCGCCCTTATCAACTTCTTGACATCATTCATTACTGCATCAATTTCATAAGAATCAGATGC
>NW_021466622.1:0-325 GCF_001605985.2 Dendrobium catenatum
TCGGGCCGGGGAGCTTAGGGTACGCGCGAAGAGAGGGAGGACCAGGCGCCTTCGACGATCTTCCCTTCCAGTCGGGTCGGCTGCTCGACTCTTCTCCTTCGACGATCGGGCTCCTCCACCGAGTCTGATCAGAGATCGGAACGGGTTCCTCCACCGAACGTGGGAAGATGCTCGTGCGGTTCTGTCGATCGAGTGGGAGAGTAGTCGATCGGGACGGACTTCCGATCGGCTTCGGAAGTATCTTCCGCACGGAACGCTTCAAATGGGTATGACTACTCCTTCGTTTCCTCGTGGCTGTTCGTCTCGGCTCCTTCGATCGAAGTCG
>NW_021466623.1:0-390 GCF_001605985.2 Dendrobium catenatum
AGAATGCTAAATTATTAAAAAAATTAAAATTGAAGCCTAATATTTTTGTTGATTCCAAAAAGATTGTAATTGATTTCAAGTTCTTCGATAAGCATGTTAGAGATTCTTTTTATTATATAGAAGATAAATTAAAGATTTTGAAAGTCCTTAAGTGCTTGATATAGCTACTTATAGCTATTGTATAAATTATAATGGTGAGAGAGATCCATCAGAGCAATACAAGTATAACAAATAAAAAAGATTATTTTATTGTGAGAGATTATGTAATCATTTTTTCTTTTAATGGATAATCTCTTTTATCTATATATTATTGAATTCTTATTTGTATTTTCTTTATTTTGTGTAATTTTTTTTTTTAATTCGAATCACTTTTATTTCCTTGCTAATTAT
>NW_021466624.1:0-253 GCF_001605985.2 Dendrobium catenatum
TTAAAAAGCAATAAAAAAGCCGTCCCAAACTAAGCCTTAAACTTAGGGCTAGTTTGTCTTGTTAGGAAAACAAAAAAAAAAATAAAGAATAAAATACAACATAGTGTAAAAGGAATATAATATATTTAAAAAATATTTAATATTTTTAAATAAATGTAAAATAAACTAACATCATTATTATTATTATTTTTATTTGAAGTCAAATCAGCCTAGTATAAAACTCAATGATAGTGATGTCTGATGACTTGCGGTG
>NW_021466625.1:0-200 GCF_001605985.2 Dendrobium catenatum
CATTCTTCGACGCGGGATTTGATTCCGACGAAGATACTGTTGGAGCTTACTTGGATCGGATCCTCCCGTCTCTCATCCGAGTCATCGATAGACAACGTCCAGACTCCGAGTGGATCATCGATGGCCGCCCACCCGCTCTTCCAAAACCGGCATCTTCCCCGGCAACGAGTCCTCTCGGGATTACTTGTCTATTAGTGGCA
>NW_021466626.1:0-414 GCF_001605985.2 Dendrobium catenatum
AAAGAAGGTTATTCTCCACCTTCTTGTGAAATTAATGCCATTAAAACTGAAGTTGCTTTTACTGAATGGACTTTCGACGAATGAGATTTAGCACAATTAAATGAAAAATGTTTGAACTATTTTTTCTGTGCTTTGAAATATGAGGACTATATGCATGTTTCTACTTGTTCAATAGGTAAGGAGATTTGGGATAGGTTATGTATTACCTGTGAAGGAACCAATGAAGTGAAACAATGTAGGTTAAATATTCTTTTGAATGACTATGAACTTTTTTGTATGAAACAATCTGAAACTATTTCTGACATGTACACTAGGTTTACACATATTGTTACTTCACTGCATGTTTTAGGAAAAGAGCTTTCAAACTATGAAAAAGTAATAAAATTTTGAGATGTTTGCCTTCTTCATATGATG
>NW_021466627.1:0-304 GCF_001605985.2 Dendrobium catenatum
TAAATATCATTATATAATTTTTTTTTGGAACGGGATGGCTGCCACTCCTAAAAGGGCACTTGGCGGTGTGACTAATCATCAGTTGATTTAGAAAAAACACCCACCTCAGAAACCTCTTGGTTCGCACTTGATTGAGCCCTACTTAAAAGGCATTCGTGCTCGAAAAAAAGTGAACACGAATTAGGGAGTTCCAACCATACTCACCCAACAACCAAGCAAAACGATGGGTACATAATATAAATTGGTGTGCTTGTAAAAAAAAAAAAATTTTAAAGAAATTATTCCGCAAGACAAATGTGAGGTT
>NW_021466628.1:0-1635 GCF_001605985.2 Dendrobium catenatum
GGGGGGGGGGGGGGGAATTTGTACTTTTAAAAATTTACACCTCTTTTTGGAATTTAAAAGTTTGAAACCAGTTAAAAAACTTAGTAAGTTAATGTTAAAGTTTTTTTTTTAACCAGAGAAAAATAAACTTGCAAAATTAAAGAGCAACAAAAATAAAAAAGACATAATAGTTTATAGTGGTTCGATAAAACACGACCTACATCCACACCCTCAAGCTACCACTTTAGGTATTGCACTATTACCATAAGTGTCTCTCCTTTTTCCCCCACAGCAAGGCGGAGAAGCCTTCACAAAACTCTCTTCCACCACTACCCAATACAGTAGAGAACCATTGTCCTTCTACACCTCCAAGTGTTGGCAAAGAACCGTCGGCTGTTCACACTCTGCAAGTGTAGGAAGTGAAACTTCATGCTTTTACACCCTCCAAGTGTAGGCAGAGAACCCTCATCTTTTCACACTCTCCAAGTGTAGGCAGAGAACCCTCATCCTGTCTCACTCTCCAAGTATAGGTAGACAACCTTTAGTTGTTCACACTCTCTAAGTGTCGGCAGAGAACCAGATCCTTTTGAATAATCTTCACACGAGCAATCTAAAATGATAAGAGAAAGATTGAGAAAACATAAATCACACACAAAGATCCTTACCCTTGAGTAACGTAGTGATCCCTTCACGCTTCAAAAAAAAAGAAATCTCTCTCAAACACTTTCTTACACTCTCTCCTTCAATTGCCCTTTATTATTATCGAAGAAAGTTGACGAAAAGATTAAATGACAGTCATAAGTGGACCTTTTATAAAAAAGAAGCAAACAACTATCCAGAAAATTGCATTTTTCAAATTTGACTGTCTAGGATCGTCCTGTATAATCATTTTTCATATGTATGTATAATTTAAAAACTATCATGTACGAACTCATTTTGAATTGGTACAATCTCTATTCATACCCAATCATCATACGTAAGGAATATGTTCGTCCAGTACGAACAGAAAATTTCAATGTTTGTTTTTACAAATCGTTAGGACGAAACAAAATAGAGCCCATCATCCCGGTATGATAGTAAAATATTGTTAGTGCGAATAGTGTTTGAGTATGAACCAGAGAAGATCATCCTGGTATGAATAAAAAATATTATTTGTATGAATAGTGTATGAGGATGAACCAGAGAAGATCATCCTGATTCAAACGAAAAATATCATCTGTATTAATAGTGTTCGAGGATGAACTAGAGAAGATCGTATCGATACGAACGAAAAATATTATCCGTACGAACTTCACATTTATCAAAAATAGAGAAGATCATCTTGGTAATGAAAAATATCATCCGTACGATCTTCACATTCGTTAAAAATAGAGAACATCATCCCAGTATGAATAAAGTATATCATCTGCACGATCTTTACTTAGATATTTTTTTGCCATTTTCTATTCGTTCCATTGCTCATTGGTGAAAATAGCTAACAACATCGTTCTGTACAAAATGGTATCGTACTATACAATCAGTTAAAAAAATGAATTTTAAAACTCTGCATTAGTGTGTGTATGTGCTGAGTTGTTATATATGAATATGATTAATTTTTATAGTTAAAGAACTTGATGTTTATTTTTTACGTAAATTTATAATTATCGTCTTTGTCCC
>NW_021466629.1:0-1223 GCF_001605985.2 Dendrobium catenatum
CTTTATTACAATCACTTTTAAGAATGAATTATCAAATAATTTTCATATGTTTGCTTGCATTTCAAGTTTTTTTTTTCTTCTTCACTTTTTGCTGTTGTCAAGAAGGGGGAGAAATAATTGTTTGTTATTTATTGTGATCGTGATGTTTGGTTTTGTCTGTTTTATCTTGTTTTGTGTTTTGTTCGTTGTTGGGGGTTTTTGAAATTTTTGAAAATAAAAATTTAAAAAATTTTGTGTTCAATGACCCCTTATTTTCACGTGCTCATTAATTCAGGGGGAGTTTAGGAGATTCTTAAAATTTGAAATTCGACAAACAATAATTGTTTTGCCATCATAAAAAAAGGGAGAGATTATTAAGAAAGTTGCTATTTGCATATGTTACATTCTTGCAACTTGTATAGTTTTGATGATTTCAAATATGATTGTTTTATGTGCAATTATTTCCTAACACTTTTTGGAAGAATTGTTTTTGCTCTTATGTGTACTAACATTTCAGAAAAATTGAACTCCAAACTATGAAGACTTCAAATCAAATTCAGCATACAATACTTTGCAAATTGGAGCTCTAAATTGTTCTTTGAATTAAGAGGGAGCGATTGTAATTGAGTGAATAAAAACACACACACACTTAAGGAGATCTTACAAAATTTGTACTGATCGTACGAGACGATCAGGTCAGTTTTCTCCCCCCAAGAGCAATGGAACGAACAGGAGTTGGAGGAAATTTTTCTAAGTTCTGGTCGTCCAGTATGATTTCTTCTCTGTAAAAATTTCGTCCAGATGAAATCCAAATCGTCCCAGGACGAATTCTTCTCTGTAAAAATTTTGTTCAGATGAAGTTCATTATCGTGTCAGGATGGGTTGCTCTCTGTAAAACTTTCGTCCGGACGAAGTCCTGTTCGTCCCAGGACGATGTGAACAGACTAACCAAAATTGGTTACGTCCATGCAGTTACTTGGAAACTGACCTATAGTATAACAGATCGTACCGGACGAACCTAGTTCGTACAGGACGATGATCGTATACGAACATAGTTCGTACCAATATACATAAGGATCATTTCTGACACTTAAAGTAAAATCGTCCAGGACGATCCACGATCGTACGGAATGATTCATTTTGTGTTGAGTTGAAAAATTTGCAGTATTTGGACGATTTTTCTTGTCTCTCCTATACATAGTCCAAATTAGACTGCCACCCAATCTTTTTGCCATTTGATCTTC
>NW_021466630.1:0-208 GCF_001605985.2 Dendrobium catenatum
ATTTATTTATTAGTTTATTTATTATTTATTATTATTTATTTAGTTTTTAGTTATTAGTTTTTTAGGTTTAGGTTTAGTTTTATTAGTTTTATTTTTATTTAGTTTTAGTTTTAGTTTTAGTTTTATTTAGTTTTATTAGTTTTAGTTTTATTAGTTTTATTTTTATTTAGTTTTTAGTTATTTATTTTTTAGGTTTAGGTTTAGTTTT
>NW_021466631.1:0-230 GCF_001605985.2 Dendrobium catenatum
CAGGTTGTTGTCGGTGGAGTCTTACCACCATTACTTTTCTATAAACCATTGGTTGTATATTATATGACACTTTTCATGGACTTTTGGAAACTTTTTACTCTGATTGATATTTTATTGATGTGTTTACTTTGCTTGCACAGTAAAAATGACATATTATTTTATAAGTTTCTTTATTATATGTGTATGTGCATGATTTCACTAGACTATTTAGGAATAAAACTTTTTTTTCT
>NW_021466632.1:0-2043 GCF_001605985.2 Dendrobium catenatum
GCTTTTACCTAATGCTGGACTTCGGCCCATCACAAGATTTCTACCAGATGACAGACTTTTGCCCACTGTCGGTCGTCAATTTGTCATTAGACTTCTGTCCGACTGCCAACTGACACTGAATTTCTACCAGCTACCAACTGACGTTGGATGTCTACCCGACATTAGACTTTTAAACATTGCCAGATTTCTTCGAACGTTAGACTTGCGCCCGTCGTCGGACTTCTGCATGTATCTGAATTTTCATCATACTTCAACCCGATGATGGGCTTCTTCCTATTGCCAGACTTATGTATGTCATCAAATTTCTAGAAGACAATAGGCTTACACCCTTCGCTAGACTTCTACGTATAATCAAACTTCAGCCCGACGGCCAACTTACACTAGACTTCTACCGGCTACCAACTGACGTTGAACTTTTACCTGACGCCGGACTTCCGCCTGTCACCGGATTTCTACCCGATATCGAACTTCTTCCCGTCGCCGAATTTCTACCTGATGCCGGACTTATGCCTATCGTCAAACTTCTACCCGATCGCCAACTGATGCTAGACTTTTACCTGGCTACCAATTGACATTGGACTTCTACCTAACTTTCAATTAATGCCAGTTTTTTTTCCCAGCCACCAAATAATACAAAACTTTTGCAAGACCACCAATTGATGTTAGAACTCAATTTCCTTCCCACTATGGTCCTTCTGACCTCCGTCACCCGCCAATTATGATTTTTCTGACCTCTGTCACTAGACAACGATCCTTCTGACCTCTGTTGCTCGCTGGCTACAATCCTTTCGACCTCCATCGCTAGACAACGATCTTTATGACCTCCATTGCCTGCCGACTACAGTCCTTTCGACCAAACGAACACATCAACAATAATTCTTGTTGTTTCCACCATGTAATACACTCTGTATAATATATATTTGATACACCAAGCCAAGACCTTCCCCCCAATGAAGGCCTCATTTGTAATCAACTGCAAATACTAGTGAATTCATTCAAACTAAAAAGACCCCGTGGTTTTTCCTTATTTTCAGGGGTTTTTTCCGCAAAAATCTTGCTTTCTCTTATAAATGATGTGCCCTCTCTTTTTATCTAATTATATGTTGGATCTTCATACAAAGCTAAGATATTAAACTTTATATTTCTCTACAATTGAGATTATTCCAGGACGCAACACCCATGTTACAAAGATGCTTATCAAGCCTAAAGCAAAGTCATTAGAGACTGCATTAAGGCTCTTTAGTTACAATGTACTTCACAATGACTTTACTTGAACTCATATTCTACAATAAATTGTTCATCAGTTTTTTATGTTATAGAAATATGCAAACCAGCTATACTTATTCATTTTACAAACAATCTCAGTAAGCCCATTTTTGTAGTTTATTTATATTAAATATTTGGATTTTTGAAAAAAAAAATAAAAATTGCAACGTGACAGTGATTTGTTGGCATCAGCAATTGTGTTAAATTGATCATTATTTTGTAATTGTTCAATGAACGTTGACAATAGGTACATTGGATGGAGTGATATTGACGTCGCATCTTTAATAGATTTAATCACAAACTTAACCTAAAAACACATTTAGGCTCCTTTTGGGATAACTTTCATACTACTTTCTAAAATAGATTTTTAGTATAAAATTTTTTAATTCAAGAAATTTTTGTACAAGAAAGCTGTTTTAGAAAGCAACAAAAAAGCTGTCCAAAACAAAGCCTAATATTTCATTTGAGAAGGCTTTTTTACTGCTGCTTAAAACTGCTTATTTGTACAAAATTTTTTATGTTTGTTCTAAAAAGCTTATTTAAGAAGCGAAAAAAAAGCCGTGCTAAAATAAGCTTAAGGCTTCATTTGGGATGATTTTTTTGCAGCTTCTTGAAGTAGCTTTTTAGTATACAAATTTAAAATTTTGTACTAAAAAACTGCTTCAAGAAGTCATAAAAATCATCTTAAGGTTTTGTTTGGGACAACATTTTTGTTGCTTCTTAAAATGATTTTTTAATACAAAAAAATTAATTTTTCTACAAAAAAAGTCGCTTTAA
>NW_021466633.1:0-985 GCF_001605985.2 Dendrobium catenatum
AGCTTTTGTCCATTTATTTTTTTGTATTTAGTAGAAATCAATACACGTGAGTTGATATATTTTCTTATTATTTTATTATTTATTTGAGCATTTAAAGTTCTGAGAGGTCTCTTCTCTTGAAATTTGCCTAATTCTTTGTTCTTCACTTGCTTGGGCAATTTTGTTAGGAAAAACATTAGTATTAGATATTATGATCAAGAGATAATAATGATAATTTATAGCTCTTGGATATGATTTGAGATGAGTGCATTAAATATATAATTAATATTATACTATTTTGAAAGCAAATCTAATGGCTTTGACACCCATCTAATATTTTAGCATTTTTTTTCTCTTTTTCTAGGGTTGGGATTGGGTAATAAATGTTGGATTATAAACAAATTTAATTTTTTTTAAAAAAAGGTCATAAAATCTTGATTCAAATTTGATTATAATAATATAAAATTATTAAATATATTTTGAGATGAGTGCGATATAAATTTTGATTTATTACTCATATATTACACCTTTTTTTTTACTCATATATTACTCTTCTTAAAATTAATCCAATGATTTTAAGATCAAATCAAACCAAACCAAATTTGGGTTAACCTCATTCCCCCCTTTTTTTCATTTTTTAACATCTATCGAAATTGAATCAATTGTAATTTAAACAGAGCATAAACTAGTTGAAAGAACTCGTACAGTTGCATCCATTAAAGTTGCAAATTCTCATAAATTTCTCATATGATGTGTTTTTTGTAGGGCTGTAAACGAAACGAGCCGAGCCGAGTATGCAAGTGTTCATGTTTGTGTTCATTTAATACAAACCTTATTTGCTTTGAGATTTCTGATCATGTCAAGCCATAAGAATGTGACATTCAAATTAACCATGAAATGCCATTTTCAACTTACTAAATGAACAAGCCAGGGGGAAAGCTGTCCTACCTTAAGATATCATTTCTGTTCACCTTTCTTCATTTCCATACTTTTATAACCAAAAAGA
>NW_021466634.1:0-225 GCF_001605985.2 Dendrobium catenatum
AGATTGTCAGCGGCGATCAAAGCCTTGCTCTCTTGTGTCGGTCCAAGCATTCATCTGGATTGGTAGCTCGGGGAGCATAGGTGGCGATCAAAGCGAACATTGGCGGCGATCAAAGCCTGGTTCTCTTGTGCCGGTCCAAAAATTTTCTTGGATTGGTAGCTCGTGGAGCATAGGTGGCGATCAAAGCGAACATTGGCGGCGATCAAAGCCTTGCTCTCTTGTGCC
>NW_021466635.1:0-361 GCF_001605985.2 Dendrobium catenatum
ATTCATTAGTTTCTTGGTCCAGTAGAAAATAAAATTTAGTTTACGTGATATGAAATGTCTTGAGAGCAGTTTTTAAGGTAGTTCATTTGCACGATCTGATGATCGTCCAAGACGAAATATTTTTTCTCAAACGTCGGGATGATTGAATACAGCAGTTGAGTGGATAAGGCAGTTTTAATTGTGAAGTTCGTCCGTACAAACTTTTTGTTCGTCCAGACGAACAGACGTCGATTCATAGTAGGGGACGGTTTTCAACAGACATTAAAACGAATTAACTTTTGATCGTTTGTACGAAAATTTTTTCGTCTGTACGATCGGTCAAGTAAAAAAGTCTGTACGAAAGGACGTATCGTAAATTGTG
>NW_021466636.1:0-206 GCF_001605985.2 Dendrobium catenatum
ATGTTTGTATGTTATTGTGTTTGTTTTGTGTGTTTGTTTTGTGTGTCTGAAAAATAAAAATTTTAAAATTTTTTCTTGGTTTAAATTGCCTCCTTATTTTCATGTCTTATTTTCATGTATTCATCAATTCAGGGGGAGTTTAGGAGATTTATTTAAATTGAAATCATACAAACAATAATTATTTTGCCATCATCAAAAAGGGGGAG
>NW_021466637.1:0-501 GCF_001605985.2 Dendrobium catenatum
TTCACTAATATTTGAATTTCAACAAAAATTTTCTTTTATGGCCTACAACAGCCTAAACTTTGGACAATTTCAACTAATTACCCCACTTAGGATCTATCCAAACCACACTAGCATTACACACACATAGAATTGTTTGCTAGGTCACCATTTCTAGATATAGGTTAGGCCGCTGGGTTTTTCTACTGTGTGTCGGAGTTTCGTAGATTTCATTGCATGTTGTTTGAAAAATGATTGGTGTATTTGCTTACCTTTTCTGCACTCTGTGGATGATCTGATGAGTGATAGATCTACCCTTAGGTTAGGAATGATATATATATACACTGTTCTTCTGTGCAGGTGGCCATGCTCAAATTAATAAAAGGGGGATCAATGTCATGATTTCTAATAATGTTTTATGCACGTGCTTGCTCAGCTCCCCCTAAATAAAATGAGGGTTAAATTAATTATAACTGGACAGGTGGAGCGCTTAGCCCTCAAAATTAAGAGAATGGCTTGGCACAG
>NW_021466638.1:0-242 GCF_001605985.2 Dendrobium catenatum
AAAATTTTATTACTAATAAATAAAATTAGATAGCTCTGGTCCTTGTCCAAAAAATAAAATAAAAGAAAGAATTCTTCCAAATTAAATTTTGGGATGTGGCATCGAAGTCCTTTATTTCTTTCCCTCATCATAGTCATTGAACCCTCATCTTCTTCTTCCCCACATAGAATCCAAACCGAAATCCTTCCTCTCTTGTACCAAGTATTCACCTTATCTCTTTTTCTTTCATTTTTTTCTCTTAC
>NW_021466639.1:0-258 GCF_001605985.2 Dendrobium catenatum
ATTTGGTTATGTCCACGCCTAGTCCAACTCCAAGCAACGATTCAACTAACAACAAAAAAGGTTACAATAGTCGTGTCTTCCTAACACTAGGTAGAAACTACCTCAAATGATGATGAGAATCTCACAACAAAATTACAAATAAAAAAAAATAAAATTAGTAAAGTAATAGCTTGATATAATGTAGCTCTCAAAAGGAATAAATTATTATAGATCTCACAAAGCACACACAAAACAACGATTAATCATCACTAAACAAAT
>NW_021466640.1:0-415 GCF_001605985.2 Dendrobium catenatum
AATCCATACGGCAACAATCCATTCAATCAATCAATCTATAATCGGCACGACGAATCAATTATATCAATAACCTATCAGGATCTGTCGTATCAATAGTATCCATATGTCAATATCATATCTATATCAATGTCGATATCGGTATCTATGAATCAATCAAGTCGAGAAAATCGATCGGAAAAGCAATACGATAAATCCAATCGGAAAAGCAATACGATAAATCCATAAAATCAATAAATCCGTCAAATCAATCAATCGATCAAATCCAGTCTATACTATCAAGTCGATCAAATCAATCGGAAAAGCGATACGATAAATCTTAATCTATCATATCAATAAATCAATTGAAGCAAGTCAAATCAATGCAGAATCAATAATATCAATGAATCTATACAATATCAATAAATCTATGCTGTCC
>NW_021466641.1:0-211 GCF_001605985.2 Dendrobium catenatum
GAGCGGGATCCGTCCCGAATCGGGTCGGGTCGTGACACTTCTCTTGAAGCTATACGAAATTTTTTTTTTCCATTTTAAGCTTAATGGTGAGTTCTCTGTCACTGTTCTCAACAACAAGAATGTTTTGATAAAGGTTATGAATGATTTAGATTACTGTAAGGTTTTTTCTCAACGTTCCTTTTTTATTAACAACTATTTCATGAAGTTGTTT
>NW_021466642.1:0-378 GCF_001605985.2 Dendrobium catenatum
CTTCTCCTCCCTTCGAGCGACTCTCCCTTCCTGTTCGGATCGGAAGTTACGCCATTCCGATCGGAAGCAACAACTGGAGCCGCTCGGCTGTGAAGAAACTTTCTCCCTACCTTGCTCTTCCTCCACCGTGCCCGACTCCTCCCTCTGGCTGTTCGACTGTGCTCCTTCGCCGTCGTCCCTACCTGTCGGATCGGAAGTTAGCACATTTTGATCGGAAGCTACAACAGGAGCTCGCCGACTAAGAAGGTAACTTTCTACCTTTCTGGTGCTTCTTCGGCCGAATCCCATAAATCCACCGAACTTAGGGATTTAGTAAATACGGGATTTAAGCTGTAAATCCCTAATCCTATTTTAATCCATTATTATTTTTATTATAAT
>NW_021466643.1:0-504 GCF_001605985.2 Dendrobium catenatum
TCTCCAAGAGCTTTCAAGTGTTCAAATCCTCCATATAACCACAAGAGCTTGTGCTTCAGCCTTGGACCTCATCTAACTTGATCCCATACCCACTCACTGCCACCTCAGCTTCCCTTGACCTTTTGACTGGTCAACTTGGTCAACAAAGGGTTAAAAGAGGGGCTCCATAGTCAAACTCACATGTGAGCCTCTTTCCCACAAATCTAGGCGACTGGGTTAGTCCTAAATGAGAGCTAAAGGTCTCTAATAGGCTCCCTAACAAAGCTTAGTCCTTGGTTTAACCTTAAATGGCAGTGCTCCCCCCACCTCCTTAAACTAACAATTGGCCAAATGGATTTTTCCATCCTTTCTCCCTGCCACCCAATGACTTGGGACAGTTATCCAACATCAGAGAAAAGCCTCTGATGCATAAGAGCCATCCAAACTAGCCCAGGTTGTTTGAATAGGGCAAAAGCTCATTTTTTAGCATCATTCAAACTCTCAAACTCTCTCACATCTCCAAGC
>NW_021466644.1:0-381 GCF_001605985.2 Dendrobium catenatum
ATTCTGATGGTTGTTCCACTATAAAAATTGAATCTATAGCTATTAATATATTCATTTATGTCATGTGTTGTTTGTAAAAAAACATTTTAATGTAAACATTTTAGATATCACTAAAAAAGATATTTAATCTTGAGTGTTTTCTATTTTGATCTAATGTAGATTAATTGTTCTGTAGTCTATAAATAATTAGAAGTTTTAAAATTATCTCCAAATAGGTTTTAGAATATCTTTCATGTAATAACCGACATGATATGACCTACTTCTTATGTTGGTTATGTCTGATCGGGTTGTGATAGAAAGAGCCTTGGGAGACCACAATGGATTTGACTTTAAGAAAAACATTCTTCATTGAAGAGAAAATGATAAATACTAAGAAGTCTA
>NW_021466645.1:0-248 GCF_001605985.2 Dendrobium catenatum
GGAAATCAAAGTTGCGAGCTCGACGACGATCTCGACGACAGACTGTGGGACGAGCTTGACGACGGACACAAAAGCAGAAAATTTTGAGCTTGACGATGATCTCGACGGCAGACGACTGGACGAGCTCGACGACGATCTCAATAGCGGAAAATTTTGATCTTGAGGATGATCTCGACGGCAGATGAAGGGACGAGCTCGACGAGGCCACCCAGGACGACGGGAGAAGGAAGAGAGCTCGATGAGCTCGA
>NW_021466646.1:0-335 GCF_001605985.2 Dendrobium catenatum
CCTGATGAGTCCTCAAATCCTTAAAATAAAAACCATTCGGATCAAATGTTATAGCAATGTTGTTGTCTTTGATAAGTTTAGAAATAGACATAGATTAAATTTTAAAGAAGGTGTATGAAAGATCTGAGTAAAGTGAGCTTACGAGTGGGAGTCGGTAACAAGCCTGTACCAGCATTGGCGATGTTTACCGATCTCCCGTCGCCGACGGAAATTGTGTTCGATCCCTGATAGGAGGAGGCAGTGGACATTGCCTCGAGTGAGTTATTGAGGTGTGATGTAGAACATGAATCCAAATACTAGTTGGCCGAAGGGTTGTCTGTATGAGTAGCCAGAGC
>NW_021466647.1:0-286 GCF_001605985.2 Dendrobium catenatum
GCCCGCAGGAGATGTCTCTTTAGTTCTCCAGTATCTTGTCTCGTTCCTCTAGGTACTGCTCCACAGACGATACTGTTGTGCTTTCTCTTCCATAGTGCACTAGGTGCGGAGGGTCCCTCCCATATAGTACCTTGAATGGGGTCATCTGGGAAGCGGCATGGAATGGGTATTGTACCAATACTCAGCCCATGGCAACCACTTTGCCCACAATCGTGGGGTTTCGGAGACAAAGCACCTCAAATAAGTCTCATTTACCACCTCCGTTTGTCCGTCTGTCTGTGGGTGA
>NW_021466648.1:0-242 GCF_001605985.2 Dendrobium catenatum
GAGCTCGTTTTGAGCTCTTCTATTTAAGCTTTGACAAAGCACTTTGTGAGTGCCTTTTGCAGTCATTGTATCTTTGTTCTTTTGGGGGAAATTTGAAGTGAGAGCTTAAAAGGGAGAGAGGAAAGGGTGGAGTTTGAGAGAGGGAGCAGATCCTTGGAGGGGGACTCAAGGGAGTGTGGAGGGGGATTCTACACGGTTGTTCCGGCGAGCTTGCACCTTAGTACCATCGGATTTAAGGCTTG
>NW_021466649.1:0-1193 GCF_001605985.2 Dendrobium catenatum
ATCAGGAGCGTATTGCTGCGGTTTTTCTAAATTTCTTCCGGGACAAGTGGAAGGATAGAAATGCTAGCCTGGATAATTGGCCGAGCTTTCACGACTGTGATAGGATTCCGGAGACGCATCTTGAGGCTTTGACGACTGCGGTCACAGATGCTGAAATTCGGGAGGCTATCAATAGTATGGGCAACAATCGGGCGCCGGGGAAAGATGGCATCACTGCCTCCTTTCTTAAATTTTATTGGGACATTATTCACAAGGAGGTCATTCAAGGTGTTCGGGACTTCTTTGAGACCGGCAACATGCATGACAGTTGGAAGGAGACACTTATCGTCCTTATCCCGAAGGTGGAGGTGGCCAACTCCCCCTCGAAGTATCGGCCGATTAGCCTATGCCAAACTCTTTACAAGGTGACGGCACGTATCCTGGTTGGACGTATGAAACCGCTGCTGGCGTCGGTTATTGGTGTTGAGCAAGGGGCGTTTGTGCCGGGGCGGTCCATCTCTGGCCATGGACTGATCGTTAATCTTCAGAAACGTATTCTTCAAGGATTTTGGGGAAGTCCAGAGGCCACCAACCTTGCCGCATGCAAGTTCGTAACCCAAGTATTCCAACGTCTGACCCGCCGGAACTCAAGATTGGCCGCAATACGGCGTGTTTCAACGACGGGTACCGTTTACTAAAGGAGGACAGCCGACTTAGCACAAGTTAATGCGCTGGCCCAGTCCAAGCCAAATAATTGCTAAACACATCCTTCAAACATTTGAGCATTCGCAATTAGTGGCCTCCGCACAATCGCCTAAGGATGTCGTCGGCGTACAGAGATGAGAGAAAAGGGGCTTTCACGAGTTATCCGATGCCAAGATGGCCTCCCGGATCCCGGAACGCTTGGAGAGAAGCTCCGAGCAGAGAATGAACAAGTACGGCTGAGATCGCGCAGCCTGCCGAAATCCGCTAAACGCCTCGGATTCGGTCGGATCCTGCGTCAAGGTTAATAATTAATTGAAACTTAGGAAAAAAATACATTGCATTTACCCAAGAGGTGAAGCGTCCGGGAAAAGCCCATGCAATTCATTCACCAATCCGAAGGATGTCCCAGCCATGCATCAATAAAGCCTGCTCCATATCGACCTTAAGGAGCCAACTCAACCAGTTCAATTGAGTTAGAGTGCTGAACAGTGGCAGATCATCTCTGAGGC
>NW_021466650.1:0-225 GCF_001605985.2 Dendrobium catenatum
CTCAGAAGATCCCAGAAAGAATAAATTCTACTTCTCTACAATTAGAAGAAGGAGAAATCAATAATTCTGTTCTGTCTTAGGAAATAAACAATGTGGGAAAGGGTTGCTTGCAAACTCAGGTAGATCCTAAGGGATTACCTACGAACTCAAGTACTCCCTATCAAGGTTCAGATGTCAAGAATCAGGAAGTTGTTATGGAGCAATTTAATCATAAAAAATCTAATG
>NW_021466651.1:0-1018 GCF_001605985.2 Dendrobium catenatum
AAAATAAAGAATTCCACCAATATAAAAATGAACTTATGAAATCAAATAGAAGCCCCATATGAACAAAAGGAAAAAATAATCAGCAAAACCTTTCCTTGTCCTCGCCTCCTCGGCTACGAAATATCACCGGATTCCTTTTGGCTAATGTCATCGGCAGTCCAGTAGGTCTTCACTGCCAAGAGAAGTTTCTCCGTTTGAAGAGGGCCATCCTCATGGTCCACCACCTGACTCTCCCATCTCATGCCATCTGTGAAGCTCTTTATCTTAATCACAACATCCACATCGTCTCTAATAATCACTGTCCCCTCTGGCCTCAGAATCCTATCCATCTCAAGAAGGATATCCGCAATGTCACACCTGCAACTCATGACCAGCATTGAAATCAATCTTAAATATAGATAAAGCTGTTTAGTATGTGTATATATAGGAGAGATTATTCTGTGCGGACACCGGACACATCTTACCGTCCAGAGACGAATCAGGTGCAACCACGTCAAGGTATTCTGATGGCCCACTTAAGCAACTAGTAAGGGAAAATGAAATATACATATGTTGTGTGCTTACATGGCATAAACGTTGTGAGTGTATACTTTAGATTTTGTATGGCAAGGTGATGGTGGTATGGGGCAACAAAACAAAAAAAAATTTAAATGCTAGAGGCTGGAGATGTATGGAAAGTAAGTTTTTTTAGAAATATCACCACCTAGCTAGTGTTCACTTTTTTTCAAATGTGTTCTCTTGTGCTACAACTTAACATAGGAGAACGTGGCAATTCCAATTTTATTGATAGGTCAACTTGTGATATAGACAATATCATTCTTTATCACTCTTGGGATCCAACTTATGATGAATTCATTGTAGGCATATTTAAGCAAACATTGAAGAAGTTGTTGTATGGAGGTAAGTGAAAGAAGCATCTAAATCTGGCTGGCTAGCAAGGTTTAGTACGAGTTGATGTCAAGATTTGAATGTTGTCCACCACAAACTTAACAGTAGGCACATGTGTGCCAGCTACTTA
>NW_021466652.1:0-210 GCF_001605985.2 Dendrobium catenatum
TTTTTTGATAATATTTTTATAGAATACTTATTTTTTTAAAGAATTTTAAAATAATTTTAAATAATTTTTAGAAGTTTCTAGATTTAAAAATAATTAAAAACTATTTTTAAATCATTTGAAAACATGTTGGCGTCACTTGCTACGATTTTGGACGTGTGGCATGATCAGATTGTAGGGATTCGACCGCGGCCAATCATTAGATGGCGGCGC
>NW_021466653.1:0-238 GCF_001605985.2 Dendrobium catenatum
TAGAATTTCTTGCATGCTATAGGTAATTTTTCAAGTACTTTGATTTTTGTAAATTTTTATTTCTTCATTTGATAATTTAATTTGAACAAGGTTTATGGAAAGATATTTTAAGAAAATCTAGAGCAAAATAGAGATTGAATCATCAAATTATAAGTTCAACTTTTTAGAATATGAAGAGCCGATATTATAAATTATTAATTTTTTCTTATCTTATATTTAAAATTTTATCTTTTAAAAA
>NW_021466654.1:0-406 GCF_001605985.2 Dendrobium catenatum
CGACCGGAAATCTATTTCTGGGTTCTGTACATTCTTAGTCAAATTTGGCGTCGTTGGGTTCGTATTTCCGAGACGCTCGGTTTGACTATAAGTTTGTTGAAATCGGAGTTCAGGTGATCCCGGATTTAATTTTTGAAGTTTCCGGCTTGCTTTTGCCTCGAGATTAGTGCCTTATCAAGATAATTTTTTGATGACATATCAGTTGCCCCCTATTTTCGGACGTCGAAGCTTTAGAAGTCTGAAAATACTTGTTCCGATATTTTACATTGGCCGAATCGTAAAAAATTGCGTTCAAAAAATTATAATCTTACTCGAACTTGATTATAAAGACCCCTTTGAGCTCTAAAAGTATCAAAATCGAGTCTGGAAAGTCGAAAAACGTGTCTGGGAACCCTAAATTGGACCG
>NW_021466655.1:0-464 GCF_001605985.2 Dendrobium catenatum
TAAAACAAATAATTATATCTTAATGGTGAATTTAAATTACACATTAAAACATAAAGAATAGTAAGACAAGCTTAGGCTAAACCACATGTATAGAAAGTTAAGATCGAACAATAGCCAACTTAATCTATGATTCATGTATAAGTGGTTTCAACACAAAATCCCTACACTAACAATAAGACTAGTCACTACAAGGAAATCCCTCAGTCAACTTATCTAGTTAAGAGGGTTTAGCGAAGAGATTGACGAGAATCTTCATGAATCATTTATAAACCACAATTGAAAAGTGACTAAGAGATTTAATGATTTGGGGGAGTTTACCCAAATAATCTGATAATACGAATCTTCTGGTTTGATCACCAATGCACTAGATGAGGAGCGATCAGTAATGTCAAGGCTTGGACACATTTAGGAAGGTGATCATTGACTTCTTGGACAGTAGGGCAACAAGAATAGGCCACCAAACT
>NW_021466656.1:0-215 GCF_001605985.2 Dendrobium catenatum
AAAATGTAAACCTCCTTTGTGAAGGTCTGGATACTTGAACGATGGTTGGCAGCAGCATTCAACTCTTAGTTGACTGTGGACAGTCGTTTGGCAACTTCTGAGGGGAGAACAACCCCCAAACTTGGTCTGGAATCCTTGGGCAGCGGGTGGGAATCCTTCACAGTGGCTGGACAGCTTTTGATCTTCGCCGGACTGCAACTAGGAGGTCTTCAGGT
>NW_021466657.1:0-1101 GCF_001605985.2 Dendrobium catenatum
AGCTAAAATCTATAAAACTAATTTTTTTGGTATTCTACTATAAATACCGTTCCTAGAAAGCTACTTATCAGCTTTCATGGATCTAAATGTTTTGCTCATAGTTACACCAAACATCTTAGAATTGCTTCTGTTATTCCAGGAAGCAGAAATAGTCATTTGAAAGCTATTACAAATTGAACTTAAGTTTTTTTTTTTTTTTAACCAAATTAAAAATTGGGTAACATTGTAAGGAGGGTTTCTTTCAATTTATTCATATGATAATTATAAATTCAATTGTATACTTATTTATAAAAATAGGGTTAGATGAATAATTGAAATTAATTTAAATTTAACTATAAGTAATTCCTAAAAATATATAAATCATATCACAATAGAATAAAAATAATACTAATGAAAAGGGTATTTCTAAATATTTCTTTTCTGAAAACTTAATCCAATAAAAAAATTAAAATGCTAGGAATAATCCAAAATATCTAAAATAATACAATCTAGTTTTAGTTTGTCTTGTACCACATTTACTTTATCTGGATGTTAAAACTCTTCCCATGAAAAGTCATGCAGAGGAGAAGGTGGTAGAATTGGTTCATGAATCGCTCTCAAATTATGAGCATGCGTAGTCTGAATAAAGGAAAGACAATCTAGAGGCTTTGGATTCGCATGTCACCGACATACATTATGCAATTTTCTTAGAACACAGCTAGGTAAGAGGATCTCATTGCCATATGATAGTGATAACACGAACTTGACCTGTATTTTTGGCAGGGAAGCAAGCAACAAATTTGAAACATGTGGAACAGGTAATGTATATGGTGAAGAATCCTTAGGAATATTGCTTTAATAACGAAACTGATGTAGAGTAAGGATACTTTTGATGGCATCTTGATTATACACCATTGTTTATGGATCCTTCTTTATCTTTCTATTCTAGCTTCATGAGTTTGCCTTTGATTTTAGCTTCTCGAATTCTACCATTAGGTATGATTTGACAGCTGATAGGAATTATGAGGGTTTTAGGGATTGAAGAATCAGAAGAGAGAGATACAGAGAGTCGTTGGAGTAGTACCGAATCTGAAATTGCATTAGTAGAGAGTGTTGTGGGAG
>NW_021466658.1:0-307 GCF_001605985.2 Dendrobium catenatum
TTTTCCTTTTTATTTCCTCAAAAGCCTTGGTGGCAGATGTCGTCCAGACAAAATCCCCCTTCTTTAAACAATCAGTTATGGGACCCACGATGGTGCTAAAGTTTCTGATAAATCTCCTATAAAATGTGGCCAATCCGTGAAAACTCCTGACATCTCTAACATTCTTTGGTATAGGCCACTCGTTGATTGCTCGCACCTTTTCGGGGTCGGCATATATGCCGTGAGAAGAAATTATAAACCCAAGGAAAGTTACTTGATTCGTGAGGAAAATGCATTTCTTAGGGTTGGCATACATTTGTTCTTTCTT
>NW_021466659.1:0-327 GCF_001605985.2 Dendrobium catenatum
GGAATTTGATGGCGGCGATGTCGTAGGCCTCCGCCGCGTCTTCTTGTGTGCCTGATGCAGTGTTAAGCATAGTTAAATTTGATAAGTTATAATAATATAACATAACAAATAAGTAATATTTCTGTCATGGGTTCTTTTATTTATGTTAGTTGTTCTAAAGTTGGTAGGATGGCTTTATGGTAGAAATTGCTTGGCTTTAACAATAGTTATAAAGGTCAATGATTTGTTGGAAGGGATTTGTTGTTGAAAAGCTGGGAGGTTATCCTCCCATTATTTCTAGGATAAATTTTGAGACTAAGCATGATTATAAATTATATTAAGAGCTTA
>NW_021466660.1:0-2856 GCF_001605985.2 Dendrobium catenatum
TAAAAGAGGTTATCCTACTTTTGATTTAAAATCTTTTAAATTGGTTTTTGAAACAAAATTTTTTATCTCCCTACACTTTAATTATCGCATAAGAATCTTTTGCAAGTTTTTTAATCTAACTCATAATTTTCTTAATCAAGTAATTCGCTTTGTCACTAAGATGGGTTTTCCTTTATTTTTAGGATTTAAGAAATGAAGCATATTCAAAAAAATTGGCCAATGATGCCAAAAATAAAAAATGCGCAAAGACATCAAATTGAAAATATATAATACACAAAGTGTATCAAAAGATGCACAGTGCACCAACCAATTATCAAGAGACATAAAATGAGCCCATAAAGTTAATGCTTGCCAATATTATACTTCTTAAAAAGCTTAAGAAAACCCTTGATACTTTCGATACTTGAGTTTGAAATTCTTGATTCTTGATTCAAAAATTTATGCATTGATTTTCTATTAGATATATTTTATGGAATGAGTTTTTGAAAAATTATTGTTTCTTTCTCTAATTTATTCCTTGATTTAGATCTTGAATTAAAAAGTTTTTTGGCCTTTTTAAAGGACTTGAGTTTGGATTATCAATCTCTGAGTTTCTAACCATTATGGGCTATGCATTGTCAAATCCGATTCTACTATGATTTTGATTAAAATAAGAGGTAAATTTATCATTTAAAGAAAATTTTGTTTTTGTTTGTGCCTTCTCTCTTTTTGATAATGTCAAAGAGGGAGAACATATTGTTGAATTTTTGTATTGTTATCATGTTTTGTATCTTGTTTTCAAAAAATTAAAAAAAACAAAAAAAAATTCATCTCCCCTATTTTTAAAAGTGCTATTTTAGAGAGGGGGAGATTAGGAGAAATTATTTTTTTTTAAATTCAAATTGAATTGTTTGCCATCATCAAAAAGGGGGAGATTGTTGCGGATCTATGGTTTATGATTTTGATGATTGCAAACATTCTTTATTTCTCTATAATTGCCTTATGTGCTAACGTTTCATGTCCACACGATCAGATTACAATTTGGAACCAGCTCAAGATTGGGTAGACTAGGTCTTTATTAGTTTGTAATCTTTTTTTCTTTCTTGAGTCTGTTGTATTTGGTGTGACATCTGATGATTTATAACTTGGAAGATTTTCTATTGTGCCCTAAAAGATTTCTATTTTTTGTAATATCATCCGGGATGATATTTATATCGTCCTAGATGATGTGACAAATGTAGAAACCCTAATTAGGACATCCTCATTTAAACAGACGTTTTTATGCAAAATACATCGTCCTGGATGATTTTGTATCGGCCAGGACGATCAGCTCAATTCAGCAAGAATCTGCCGACATATCTACTTAGGAAAATCTTATTTTTGGATATCATCCTGGTATATCAGCCTGGACTATAAAATATCATCCTGGCCAATCCAGAGCAATTTTTCTAAAATTTCTCAGGCAGTTTTGGAAATCAATTTATGGGGATTTCGTCCAGGCCGATCACAAGATCATCCAGGACGATTAGACATCGTCCAGCTTCATTTCAGGGCGATATTCAGGACGATTTTCCTCATATTTAAACTAATCGGCCAGGAAGATATGCCTATCGTCCTGGACGATAATGTCGGCAACTTACAGTAATGAGCTCATTTTTAGCTCTTATATTTAAGCTATGACAAGGCACTTTGTAAGTGTCTTTGGCAGCCATTATAGCTTCATTCTTGTGGGGGAAACTTGAAGAGAGAGCTTGAAAGGGAGAGAGGAAAGGGTGGAGTTTTAGAGGGAGAAGATCCTGTGAGGGGGAGGAACTCAAGGGAGTGTGGTTGGGGATCCACACGGTTGCTCCAGCGAACTCGCACCTTAGTACCATCGGATTCAAGGCTTGTCTCGAGGTAAGTTCACCAAAGAAGAAGATCTCCTTGGTGTCAAAGAACCCGGCGACTCCGCCGGACCGGGGAAGGTGGAAGTGATTTTGTAAGGGCTTCTCAACCTAGCTGTGAGGGGCAAAAAGAGAGTCACGATTTTAGTGCAATACTTGGAGGGTGCCTCCAAGGAGTGGACGTAGGTCAAGGTTTGACCGAACCACTATAAATCCGATGTATTTTTTTTTATTACTTCCGCACTTTAATTTTCGCATCGTTGATTTTCTATGTGGTGATATTGGTTTTAATTTTATCTTTGGTTTTAAAGTTTTCCATTTCACCTCTCTCTTTTAAATTAGCTTTGGGCTAGTTCTATAGGGCTTAACATCCCTGACAAACATTCAAGTGGTATCAGAGCATGCTCTCATAAAATAAGTTTTTAAAAGCTTTTGAATTTCGATCCATGGCTAAGCGTACTATTGCGGAAGGTTATTCAATCACCAGACCTCCTTTATTTGATAATATTTCATTTGATTTTTGGAAAACTCGCATGTCTATTTTCTTGCAATCGATTGATTTTCGCATGTGGCATATGATTTTAACTGGTTATTCATCACCGTCACGAATTATTAATGGAATTAAAATTGATATTCCTTTTAATCGATGGAACAGGGAAGAACAACTCAATGTTCAATTGAATGTAAAATCTTTAAATTATTTTTTTGTACTTTAAATTCTGACAATTTCATGTTAGTATCCACGTGCACTACCGATAAGGGAGTTTGGGATAAATTGCACACCATATACGAAGGCACTAGTGAAATCAAGCAATAAAAATTGAATTTGTTAATACATGATTTTGAATTATTTTCCATGAAATCATGTGAGACGATCTTAGACATGTACACTAGGTTCATTCAAATTGTAATATCATTGCATGCCTTAGGAAAAGAGTTTCCAAATTTTGAAAAAAATCAATAAAATTCTTCGTTGTTTACTTGAAAAATTTGA
>NW_021466661.1:0-281 GCF_001605985.2 Dendrobium catenatum
GTTCTTTGGATCATGCTTCCCCCTTCAAAAGTAGATCAACTTACATAAATCTAGTTGTTGAAGGGGTGGGAAGGGGTTTAGAACATTCACACACTGTTGCACACACTGTTGCACACACATATGTACTTCACGGTGTTCACGCACAAACTAAATATAATTTCATCCTTAATCGAGAGTGCTCTTCTATGCATTAGAATGGATAATTAACTATAAGGGCTTGCACTCATTTGAAGTAGGATCTCAAATCTATAAATAAATCTTGAAAGTAATTTCAGGGAAAA
>NW_021466662.1:0-310 GCF_001605985.2 Dendrobium catenatum
GAAAATTCATAATAACATTGAAATTTGTAAGTTGCTCCGAAAGAACCTTTCTAGTAATACGAGAAGAAGAAGCTTATGCAAAGGAAGAATAAAATTTCAACTGTAAAAACTAAATATTATAATGAAGAACTTGAGTAAAATCTCCAATATCATCAACCATAATAATCCTTTAAAAACACCAAATTTGTTTTTCATGTATTATTAGAAACAAAATGATTAAGTCCTAAGAACCTTGTAATACTAACCAGTTTAGTAGAAGAAATGAGAGGTTCAAGTAAAAAATAAACATTATGAGTATGACATAAATTAT
>NW_021466663.1:0-353 GCF_001605985.2 Dendrobium catenatum
AAAATCAATTGAACTTTTCTTAATTAGAAGAAGATGCTATTTGATTCTTATTTTCTTAGGGAGAGAAATACCTTAACCTTCTCCTCAAAAGATGAAGGATACTCTTATAATTTTACTGTTTGTCTCTTTTACCTTAACCTTCTCTCTTCAACTTATTTGCTTTATCCTTTGAAAGCTAATTTTAAAAGATGGACCCTATTAATTTTGAGATTTGATCCCTTTAGGCTTAACTTAACCTTCATTGAGTTTTGATTGGTTACTCTTACATAATACTGAGGAGTTTTGCATCATTTTATATCATTAAAGAATTAATATGAAAATTTTTTTAAAAAAAAGGAATTTCTTTTTAATAT
>NW_021466664.1:0-214 GCF_001605985.2 Dendrobium catenatum
TCAGAGGATTTTTGGGACTGACCGGCTACTACAGGAGATTCGTGAGAGGATACAGCACCATAGCAGGACCACTGACAGAGCAGTTAAAGAAGGATAATTTTTTATGGGGGGAAGCAGCTTCTGAGGCTTTTGAGAAGCTGAAGAAGGCCATGACAACGATGCCAGTGCTTGCTCTGCTAGACTTCAATCAGGTGTTTGTGTTGGAGACAGATGC
>NW_021466665.1:0-538 GCF_001605985.2 Dendrobium catenatum
TTTGTATGTTTAGTTTGTTCTAGTTTGATAAAAATTCAAAAAAATCAAAAAATGTGGAAATCGTACGGGACGAAATTTTTCGTACTGGACGATGTGTGTAAAATTCAATTTGTGTGATATAAAACGTCTTGAGAGCAGTTTTTAATATAGATCGTCTGTACGATCTGTTGATCGTCCAGGACGAAAGTTTTTCTCTCTTAAACGTCGGGACGATTTTAATGTGGCAGTTGAATGGATAAGGCAGTTTTAATTGTGAAGTTCGTCCGTACAAACTTTTTGTTCGTCTAGAAGAACAGACGTCGATTCATAGGCGGGGACGGTTTCCAACTGACATTAAAACAAATTACTTTTAATCGTCTGTACAAAATTTTTTCGTCTGTACGATCGGTCAAGTAAAAAGTCTGTATGAAAGGACACATCATAAATTGTGTTGATTACGAAAAGCCGTTTCATTTTGGACAAATTGGATCGTCTGTAAGAAATTTTTTTGTCCAGACGAAAGATAATTTTCGTCCAGGACGAACAGTTTTCGTCCAGG
>NW_021466666.1:0-295 GCF_001605985.2 Dendrobium catenatum
AGTCATTGTTTATTTGTATGATATTTGAATAACTCAATCATTTTCTTAATTAGGATTTGCATCCAAATTAAAGTGATAATTCTTTATCATTCCATTGGAGATTTCTTGCCACTATTCATAGTCAAATTATGTACTTGTCTTGATTGTTGCTAGTGGATGGAAGGATTCCCTCTATTCACTACATGCCATTATGTGCTTGCAAGCAAGTGGTATACAAGAATTTGTTTATCACTGCTCATTTGATTGAGCCATGTTGATTGTTGTAAGTCTTTCATTGTCATAGAAAGATGACTTA
>NW_021466667.1:0-239 GCF_001605985.2 Dendrobium catenatum
ACAATCGAACCAAGTGTTCTTCCTATCATACTTTAAAGTGAATTGAATGATTTTGTATGTTCCATACAATATGGACAATCTAACTTGCTGAAGTATTCCAACCTAAGAGCATACCATATGCAGGAAAGCCACAAATTATCCAAAGTAATGCTGCTCTTAGTGTAAAATTCTGTTTGATGGAGATATCATATGTACTTACTCTCTCTTCCCATAATAAACTTAAATCATCAATCAACGGT
>NW_021466668.1:0-256 GCF_001605985.2 Dendrobium catenatum
GTCCACAGTGATTCGTTGTGCTTACGAGGTTCTCACTATTGTTATCCACAAGTGGCTCGTGCTTATTTGGAGGGGACCGGTTGTATCCACTACAACCTCCCGAAAATATTTGTAAAAGACCCATTGGTTCTGCATCATATCCACCCTTTCACCGATCTCAGGTGGGTTGATTATACTTGTTTATAGGGGTAGCTCTTTGACTATTGATCTCCAATGTTGCCCTCTCAATCAACAGGCACTTGTTTGTATTGGAGAT
>NW_021466669.1:0-511 GCF_001605985.2 Dendrobium catenatum
AGCACTTCGGTCGCATAATGAGTTTGATTCAAGTGAAGACCATAATCGGTGTGAGTAGCCTGAAGACCAAGAAACTGATTGAGTTTACCCAGGTTGTTCATCTTGAATTGAGAGTGCAGTGCTTGAAGCAGAGTATTGATCGCAGCTTTACTATTGCCCGTGAGTAAGATATCATCAACATAGACAAGAATGTATAGTTGAGTATTATCCTTATGATAAAACAGTAAGGATGGATCGGCCGTGCTTGTATGAAATCCATAAGAAGTAAGATATGACGATAGTGTCTCAAACCATTTTCTCGGTGATTGTTTGAGACCATAGATGGCCTTCTTGAGTAAACAAACATGATGTGGAAATTGCGAATCCACAAAGCCCACTGGCTGCTTCATAAATACTTGTTCCTGCAAATCACCATGAAGAAAGGCATTCGATACATCTAGCTGAAGCAATGGCCACTGATGAGACACAGCTACAGTAAGAAATACACGAATTGTGGCAAACTTGGCCACTG
>NW_021466670.1:0-284 GCF_001605985.2 Dendrobium catenatum
TGGCCTGGTGAAGCACAGGGCCTCAAGCGGTGGTCCGGTGGAAGTTCGGGCCTCAAGTGGTGGTCCGAAGGAAGTTCGGGCCTCATGTGGTGGTCCGGTGGAAGTCCGGGTCTCATGTGGTGGCCTGGTGCAGCACAAGGCCTTAAGTGGTGGTCCGAAAGATGTTCGGGCCTCATGTGGTGGTTTGGCAGAGCAACAGCGTCAGGCGGTGGTCAGGCGGAGCAACGGCGTCAGGAGGTAGTCCGACGGAGGTGAGGACCTCTAGTGGTGGTCCGACGGAGCAA
>NW_021466671.1:0-202 GCF_001605985.2 Dendrobium catenatum
TTATCCCTAAACTTCAAATCATATGTTACCATATATATATAAACAATCTCATTTATATCTTGACTTGTGTCTCTTCAATTATTGATAGAAGAACAAACAAAATTTTATTTTAATTATAAATTTGCTTGTGGAATAAAATGTTGTTCTTATATATTATGCAAGTCATTACATTTTCTAAGATTCTAAAAAAATTGCTAGATGA
>NW_021466672.1:0-233 GCF_001605985.2 Dendrobium catenatum
TTAAGATTTTTAGGATTAATTAAAATTGGTTAACCCTCGATTTTATCTAAGGACTAAACTAAGACCAATCTAGAGATCAATTTAAGAGGGTTTCAATTCTTATTGATTAGGGGATTAATTAGGGAAAATTATGGACATCTTAATGGATTTTATAAATTAAGAATAGTTCATTATCAATTGATTAGGGTTAAGGCGATTTCTAAGAAGGATTTTTTAGGCTCCTACTTGGGGAA
>NW_021466673.1:0-302 GCF_001605985.2 Dendrobium catenatum
TTCATCTTTTCACACTCTCCCAGTGTGGGCAGAGAACTCTTCGGTTGTTCACACTCTCCAAGTATCGGTAGAGAACCAGATCTCCTTGAAAGATCTTCTTCACAAGAAATCTAGAAGGAATAGAGAAAAGAGTAAAGTAATCAAAAAATCAAACGTAGAGACTCTTACCTTTGAGTACCAAGTGAAACCTTCACGCTCCAATGGCAAGAAATATCCTTTAAACACTCTCTCACACTCTCTCCTTGACTCTCCTTTCAATTGGCAAGAAGATCAGTGAGTAAAAAGATTAAGTGGTAGTTTAT
>NW_021466674.1:0-273 GCF_001605985.2 Dendrobium catenatum
CAATCAATCACACGTGGTTCAGTCAATATCCGATAGGATCAAAGAAGTGGAAACTGAAGAAAAGAAAGAGACAACACATCTCAGACATGCATGAGAGAAAGAGGGAGGTGGCGTCATCTGCGTGACATGGATGGGTAGGATTTATAGCTTTCAGAAGAAAGAAAAGCTTGCCCACCAATAAGGTGTATAGTGGTTCACTCGTACCACTCACCTTTAGACCCTAAATCTATCAAAGATGTAGTATCGTACATACGATACTAACATCTATGACCT
>NW_021466675.1:0-256 GCF_001605985.2 Dendrobium catenatum
TGCAACATTAGCCATACAATCTCTTCGAGAATGTCCTGCTTGAAATTTTGCTTCTTTTATACACTCATGATCCTCTTATGTGAGAACAAGATCACTTACTAACCATCTAATTTTTACTTAATAAGAAACTTGAACAGTAAAAATAGTAAACACAGAACTGAAAATAGCAAATAAACAAAGATAAAAAATATAACGTGTTCAGCAAATTAATGTTAGCAAAACATGGTAATATAACACTATATGGAGTAACTCTAGA
>NW_021466676.1:0-283 GCF_001605985.2 Dendrobium catenatum
ATTAATTATGAATTAGTTTCATTTTTGCATATATATTTAACTCAAAAATTGGTTCCATATTTATGGTACAAATTCATTAATATAGTTTATTGAAATAATATTTGCATAAATTAAAGTTAGATACAATTTTATGGATCCAAGTTTATAACGTATTTATGGATATAACGTAGTGTCAAATATATTGTCTCATTAATGAATTAGGACCATAAATATTGTTAGATATAACGTAGTGTCAAAGTTAGATATAATATTTAACTCAAAGTTTTGTCCAACAAACTTTGGC
>NW_021466677.1:0-217 GCF_001605985.2 Dendrobium catenatum
ACGCACTGTTCTTCTAGAGAGAAAAGCGCTTTCACATCTTCTTAACCCGAAATGGCTGAGGAGAGGAAAGGTTCCTTTTTGAAGGTACTCCCGGGAACAGATCCAGTGTAGACGGGGTGGGGCCTGTAGCTCAGAGGATTAGAGCACGTGGCTACGAACCACGGTGTCGGGGGTTCGAATCCCTCCTCGCCCACAACCGGCCCAAAAGGGAAGGGCC
>NW_021466678.1:0-224 GCF_001605985.2 Dendrobium catenatum
GATGCATTTCTTTCCATTGCTAGACTTCTACCTGATGTTGTCCTACTGATCTTCGTCGTTAGACTACAGTCCTTCTGACCTCCGTCGCCAGCCGACTACGGTCCTCCTGACTCATGTCGCCCGCCGACTACAGTCTTTCCGACATCTGTCGCCCGTTGAATACGGTCCTCCTGACTTATGTCGCCCTCCGACTACAGTCCTTCCGACCTCCGTCGCCCGCCGAT
>NW_021466679.1:0-218 GCF_001605985.2 Dendrobium catenatum
TGGGCCAAACCCAGCAGTCGGCATCCTTGTGCGACTCAAACTCGACGCCCAAACTAATCGGAGCTTCACCATCCTGCAGATGACCCTTCTCCTTCTTCTTTCTCCTCGCCTTCTTCTTTTTCTCTCTCCTTCATCTTCTCACCATCTTCTCCTTCCTCTCATTGGCTTCTTCCCTTCTTCTTCTTTCTTCTTCTTTTCCTATGCTTCTTCATTAGTGA
>NW_021466680.1:0-224 GCF_001605985.2 Dendrobium catenatum
AAAAAAAAAAAGAATTCCTACACTTTTGATCTAAAATATTATCAGATTGCTTAATACATATGGTAGCATTAAATTTATACAATTGTTTACATGGCAACATATTAAGATCATAGCTAGTTAACGCATCAACCAAACATTACCTGTTAAAGCAAATTACTAAAAAAGATTAAGGGCATTGAGATACTAATGAAAGCTTAGAAGTTTTAAAATAATATTAAAAAAGT
>NW_021466681.1:0-290 GCF_001605985.2 Dendrobium catenatum
AACCCAAGTTTGACATGGATTAACCCAATTAGTTTTGACTTAGTGCCAATTTGCTTTTAAAGAAATTTGAATTATTTTCTAGATCAGGCCCTTTAATCCGACGGCCCCGATCTCCCTGCTCTTCTTCTAGTGCCCTAACCGAGGCCAAAAGGCCTCCATGACACACGCCGCTCTGGATTTGGGCTCCCTCTCCCTCTCTGTTCCTTCCGTTCGGAGCAAGGGAAACCCACGCTAAGAAGCAAGGAGGAGCCCAAGCCCTGACCGACCCCGGCTCTCTCTCTTTCTCACTC
>NW_021466682.1:0-1369 GCF_001605985.2 Dendrobium catenatum
ACACCATTAAATATGCATGTGGATTATGCTTTGATATAATGTTCATAGTCTTTCAAGAAGAATCTTTGTAGCCTTCTGGAAATATTTAAGCATGATTATACTTTAGGAATCGTATGAGAGATGCCTCGTAAGAGAAGGAAATTGATGTGATTTCATTTTTATTATAAAGGTGATTGTTTAAGTCATGATATCTTAAAAAAAAAAATCTTTACGTCATTGTCGTTTACGAGAGGTTGTTGTGTTTTGTAGTTGTTAGACAATAGTATAAATGCAATTTTGAGTTAAGAAATATTTATGAAGCTTTTCTCATTGGTTTTGTGGGAAATAAGTGCAGATTTTTGGGAGGTTTTATCGCTGTTTTTACATAGAGATCTTTGTGGCATTTGGATGAGTCATTCATGGCTTTTGTATAAGAATCCCTACATCTTTTATATGGTTTCGTGGCTGATTTTTGTGGGGGATTAGTGCAGATTTTATTGTAAAGTTCTTGTGAAGATCGACATAAATTGTCTCCTTTGGATATCGCTCTTGTTTTATGTTGCAAAATCATATGCTGGACATACAAACACATGATTTCACTTGCCGATAGGAGATATTTATGCATTCTTTTATGTTTTAGTATTGAATACAAATGCGATTCCCTTTTGGATATCTTTGGTCATATATAACATGGAGATGAAATTTTGTTGGAAAGTAATGGTATGCCTCATGCTTCAAGTAAAGGTTTCTCCACCGAATCGATGCAATAGTGTGTATTTTATGCAATTGTGAGTTTGAAATGTCTTCTAGAAGTAGAAAATGGATGAATTTGCATTAAATTTTCTATCTTACAGTCATATTTTGGTCGAGTCTCAATATTAAATAATTCGATTTGGTCGCCTGTCATACAACTACAACTCTCAACATCACATTGGCTTGATTTTACTATGATAATTTTGGATGGAGACAAAATAATTTGATACATGCTTAGTTAGTCCATTTGTAGGTTCCAAACCTTCTTTATGTATTTCATTAGTTATAAATTGATTGAGATGAGTTTGAGAGTTCTTACTAGATTTATTATGTGCATCCATGATCCTTTTAGATAAAGGTTTATATAAGCATAGATAGTTTGCTCTCGTTTTTCTTCGCGAGTATTTTCATTTAAAATAAAAATAAAATTTAGAAAGGTTTTGTGAATGTTTTATGGTGAGAGCTTTACAACGAGAAGTTTTATACAACTTTCTCGTTGGAGAGCTATGTTCATACCCCACTCCAAATAAAGAGGAGAAGCACTTGATTATTAGGTATTTTGTAGGGCTTTGAGTCAAACAGTGATTTTGGTAGATAACTTTTTGTAGAATTTTGTATGACACTTAGTTTAGAGGTT
>NW_021466683.1:0-456 GCF_001605985.2 Dendrobium catenatum
AGAAAAATTACTTTGGTTTATTAATTATGAGATATTTCCTTTGTAAACAAGTCTTGAATAGATCTTTTTATCCTATTTTGTTATTCTGAGTTAGATTTCTATTTTTCCAAAAGAATTTTGTACCCTGAAGGATGTACGATCTAGGGTTAACAGAATCAGATGTTCTACCTTCTTCTGATTAGGATTTGTTAAACTTCTTGATCTCTTGGAAAATTAAAAGTTTAAATTTTTGAAAAGAATTCTCATATGATGTCTATATAAAACAAAAAAAAAATTAGAAAATTTAAAATCCAAAAAATATTCGTTGTTTGATTTTCGTTGTGTTTTTGTTTTTATTTTACTGTGTGTTGACTATTTTTTCTTTTGATTTATTTTTTAGGGTCTTGATCATCACCATCTTTTCCCTGTTTTCAATTCCTAGTCACATTGTCCTGGCCGATACTTTTATCATCCTGG
>NW_021466684.1:0-315 GCF_001605985.2 Dendrobium catenatum
CCAAAGACTGTCCAGTGAATTGACAAGTTCTTGAAGTACTTTTTCTATCCACCTTGCCTCCTGCAAAATCAGAGTCAGAAAAACCAACAATCTCAAACGAAGTGTTGTGTCTAGGGTACCAAATCCCTAAGCCTTGGGTCCCCAAAAAGGTATCTAAAAATTCTCTTAACAGCAGTCAGGTGAGACTCCTTAGGGTCAGCTTGAAATCTAGCACAAAGGCAGACACTAAACAAAATATCAGGTCGGTTCACAGTCAAGTACAGTAAAGATCCAATCACGCCTCTATACTTCTTCTGATCAACAGACTTACCACTT
>NW_021466685.1:0-349 GCF_001605985.2 Dendrobium catenatum
AAGTGGGTCTATATAACCTGATTGAAGATTATAAGGTAAGATTGTTTGTAGAAGGCAAGCTGAAACTTAAAAGGAAAATCTTTTTTTTTTTTTTCAGAAGAAACATAAAAGGAAAATTTGAAATTTTTATGATAAATATAAGTAAACAACTTAGGCTTCATTTGTGATGACTTTTTTATTGCTTTTTAAAGCAGCTTTTTGATTAAAAAATTTAAAATTTTTATATTAGAAAGCTAGGGGTGTCAATTTCGGGTCACGGGTCGGGTTCAGGTCAAATCCGAAATTGACCTGGCACTATTCGGGTTCGGGTCGACCCGACCCATTTTTGCAAACGGGTCAATTTTATGGA
>NW_021466686.1:0-343 GCF_001605985.2 Dendrobium catenatum
ATTATTATGGATATATAAAGTTTATTTTTCTATTAAAATGACACTGCCAAATAAATCCTTTAATTTGCCACGTAGACGCCTTTGCCCGTTACTTATCCAGGACCGATATCCCGCTCGGTCCAGATAAGAAGGGAAGTCATAAATCGTACCGTATCTTGCAAATTCCACTGAAGTGTTTGCAATCTCTTCAATGGCGACCACCGCCCCATCTATCAGATGCACAGTGCCCATTACTACGGCACTATCCTCATCGAAACCCTTCTCTGGTACCCTTCACGGGGGCTTTAGACTGCGGCCTCCGACCTTAGGAATCCTCTCCTTTTTTGAAAAAACCCGGCGGAAT
>NW_021466687.1:0-209 GCF_001605985.2 Dendrobium catenatum
GCCTCTCTTCTTTTTCTCCAGTTTTCTCTTCCTCAGACCGGCCGAATGTTGACTGAACCACGCATGATTTGATTGAACCAAGTTGGGACATTCCCCTTTGATTAGGAAGCCTAGAAATTCCCTTGCACTAAACCCATTAGAGGAGATAATCTAACATCCTTAATCGAGAGTTTTCCTAAGTCAAGGCTTAGGATGTAATTAACTACGGG
>NW_021466688.1:0-1105 GCF_001605985.2 Dendrobium catenatum
TTCCACTCAAAAAATCTATAAATAGACCCATCCTTTCTCTTGAAATGGTTGGCTCAAATCAAGAAGAGAAGAACAGAAGGGAAGGAAGAAGCTTGTCCTTGACCACCGCCTGAGCTCCATCGGACCACCACTTAAGGCCCTGAGCTCCGCCGGACAACCTCTTGAGGACTTGAGCTATGTCGGACCACCATTTGAGGCCCTCACCTCTGTCGGACCACCACCTATTGACGTTGCTCCGCTGTACCACCACTTGAGGCCCTGAGCTCCGTCGGACCACCAATTGAGGCCCTCACCTCCGCTAGACCACCGCCTAATGTGCTTGCTCCGCCGGAGCACCACTTGAGGCCCTGAGCTCCACCAGAACACCACTTGAGGCCCTCACCTCTGCCATACCACCGAGTGACATCATCGCTCTGGTAAACCACCACCTGAGGCCCTGAGTTCCGTTGGACCATACTTGAGGCCCTGAGCTCCACCGGGCCACCACTTGAGATAATCATCACTGTCGGGTCACCACTTTTGGCCCTCACCTCTTCCAGGACACCACTTGAGGCCCTCACCTCCACCGGCCACCACTTGAGCCCTCACCTCTCCCTTACAACCACTTGAGGCCCCCACCTCCATCGAACCACCACTTGACGCCCTCACCCTCATCGGCCAACCACTTGAGGCCCACACCTCCGCCGAGCCACCACCTGAGGCCCAAACTTCAATCAGACCACCTTAAGTCCTGCACTTATAACAGACCACCACCTGAGGCCTGAACTTCTATAAGGCCATCACCTGATGCCCAGAGTTCTACCAGATTACCACCCTAATAAAATTTTATTTTGGATCCCTTTCTACTATTGACTATGGTCCTTCCGACCTCCATCTCCTACAAAGATCCTTCCGACCTACATCGCCATATAATAGTATTTTTAACCTCGGTCTCTTGCATATTATGGTCCTTCCAACCTACATCACCGAATAATGGTCTTTCTAACCCCGATCTCCTACCTACTACGGTCATTTCAAACTCTATCTTATCAACTATGGTCCTGACGACCAAACAAGCATGTCTATATATTGACCTCATTTTTGATATGAGGTCACTGAGGCCTTT
>NW_021466689.1:0-245 GCF_001605985.2 Dendrobium catenatum
ATATATATATATATAATGAAAAAAAAAAAGAGAGAATAAAAGAAGAAAGAAAGTAGAAAAAAAGAGAGAGAATAAAAGGGAGATTTAAAAAAAATGGAAAAAAAAATTTGCAAAAGAAAGGGGGATTTCTATGATTTTATGCATTATACTCACTACCATCGACTCCTTAGCAGAAGGTATGATCTCCCCAAACTTGAGAAAACCCATTTTGACACATGCAACACGTCGAACAACCACCCATGCAC
>NW_021466690.1:0-346 GCF_001605985.2 Dendrobium catenatum
CCTGCAGACGTGCGATAGGACCATTCGGCGCCGATTGCAGGATATGGGGCACTGTAGCAACGGCGGGTTCTCAACTGGACTTACGGCATGGGCAACGACAGGCAATCATTTTAGGCATTCTTTTATTTTGTTTTCTTTTATCTTGATGCAGGCAGATTTGGAGTCATCCTTCGTGGTTGAAGATTTTGGAGCATACGAATATTCGATAGTTGTTCGAGACTCATCCTTACACTGGAACTTTGATTCTCCAGTCATTTGGGAGAATTTTGTAGACTACAATCACTTGAACTTGTTGAGTCAAATTTGCCTTCGGGCTTCCTACAGTCCTTACTGACGGGTTGACGAA
>NW_021466691.1:0-222 GCF_001605985.2 Dendrobium catenatum
TCCTACTGTAGCATCTACTTTCATCAGAGAGGTGATTAGATTGCATGGGGTCCTCACTTCTATTGTCTCAGATAGGGACAAGGTATTCTTGAGCTCTTTTTGGAAGGAGATCTTCAAAATGCAAGGTACATTCTTGAAGCGCAGTACAGCATACCACCCACAGACAGACGGACAGTCAGAGGTGCTGAACCGGAGCGTGGAGACGTACGTGAGATGCTTCGT
>NW_021466692.1:0-427 GCF_001605985.2 Dendrobium catenatum
TCTGTTCCGGATCCGATGAAATCTATTCTGTTCTGGTACTGTAAGCACATCTGTTCTATTCTGGTGCCGTGAGCACAAGGGAGACATAAGGGTCAGAATCCGTAGTGATTCTGTTTAGTTTAGTTTAGTTTAGCTATTAATTATATATCTGATATCTGATTTAGCTATTAACTATATATCTGATATCTGATTTTATATGACATCTAATTTCCGTACAGTTCTATTTGTTTTGATTGGATATTCTGATCTGTTCTGATCTGCTTCTGATTCGATATATGTTCGTATCTGTTCTGTTTTGATTTGTACGATTCTGTTGATCTGTTTGTTCTGATCTGTCTGATTCTGATTTCTATACGAATATTCTGATTGGATTTGATCTAATGTGTTTTCTTTTGGATTCTGGAAGTTTTGATTGGAGGTTTGTCGC
>NW_021466693.1:0-246 GCF_001605985.2 Dendrobium catenatum
GCCTTCCTTAAATTAGTTAAAATTAAATATTGATGGTTATGATTCAAAATTATTCTATTGGTGATCTATTTTGGCTGGGGACCATTGTCTATGACTTTGTGTGATCTACTTTTTCTTCCTCTTGTTCCTTCTGTTTATAAGGGCTTGTTGATGGCTATGGGAGCTTTCATGATTTTCGTTGATGTCTCCATATTTCTTCCTCTGGTTTGGAGGAATACACTTTGCATGTATAATCAAGTGCATAAT
>NW_021466694.1:0-235 GCF_001605985.2 Dendrobium catenatum
ATTTTTGGGACTCGAACCCGACCTGCTTCGAGTTCGGGTCAACCCGACCCGACATGGATTTTCCGATTCGACATGAAGGAACGTCGTTGAGCTCCCGTCGCTAC
The DNA here is from genome assembly GCF_001605985.2 of Dendrobium catenatum. Lineage (NCBI taxonomy): Eukaryota > Viridiplantae > Streptophyta > Magnoliopsida > Asparagales > Orchidaceae > Dendrobium > Dendrobium catenatum. Next base: position 105 of record NW_021466694.1, read on the forward strand.
TTCCAGTTATGGCGAGGTAGTGAGCTGGGCCAGCTATCCCGATTTTCAATTTTAGAGGAAAGAACATCGTCGGAGGAAGATAAGGAGCTCCCGTTGCTGAAGGAGGAAGAACTGGAGTGAGCGGTGGCAGT
>NW_021466695.1:0-496 GCF_001605985.2 Dendrobium catenatum
TCGAGAATCTTAAAAGGCTTTATTCCGGTTGATAGTAGGTTGCAAGATAAGAGTATTTGTTTTGTGTCTAAATGTCAATGTTGTTTTCAAATTGAGATCATTTCTCATGTATTTTTTGAATGGGCATATTGCTGCTAAAATGTGGTGTGCTTTGGAGAATGGATTGAACATCAAAATTGTGTTTAGTATCTTAAATAGCTCTACTTTTTTAAAGGGTTGGTTCGGTATCAAAGCAAAAAAAAAAAAACACATTCTTTTCTATTCTTCCTATATTTGTGTTTTGATTTCTTTGGGTGGAAAGGAACAATAGCAAGCATAATAATATTAAAATTTTCCATCACAGGGTTCTAAGCTCCTTATCTTTCAAAAGTAACCATCTTTTCATGAGTGGCTTTTTATCTTTGAAGCATTTTAGAGTGAGGAAGGATTGTCTTTCTTTTTTTAGTATTCAGTCTGACAATCCTACAACAACAAGCCTTTATCCCACTACATGGGG
>NW_021466696.1:0-231 GCF_001605985.2 Dendrobium catenatum
AGGGCAAGAAGAAGTTTCAAAGAGCTTTTTGGGCAGATTAAGCTTCAGACTCATCTGAGACAGAAAAAGAAGAAGAAGTCACTAATCTTTGTTTAATGGCAGACAATGTGGATCACTCAGATCAAGAAGAGGTATGTGACTTATCCTATGATGAATTATTTGAAGTTTCTGAACACATGCATGATACATATAGAAAAATGAAAAAGATGCATACTAGTGTTAGCTTAGAAC
>NW_021466697.1:0-352 GCF_001605985.2 Dendrobium catenatum
ATTAAGAGAGAGAGAGAGGGAGAGAGAATGGGAGAGGTAGGGAGAGAGGGAGGGAGAGATGGAAAGTGGGAGAAAGAGGGAGTTTGAGAGAGAGCGAGAGAGATAGGGAGAGAGAATAGGGGGGAGAGAGAGAGAGAGAGAGAGAGAGAGAGAGAGAGAGAGGGAGAGAGAGAAAGAGAGAGAGAAAGAGAGAGAGTGGGAGCGGGAGGGAAATTGAGAGAGATGGAGGGAGAGAGAGGGAGGGAGATTTAGAGAGAGGGAGAGGGAGAGAGAGATAGAATAGAGATGGGATGAGGAGAGAGGTAGAGGGAGGGAGAGAGAGAGGGAGAGAGAGAAAGAGAGAGAGGGAGAG
>NW_021466698.1:0-269 GCF_001605985.2 Dendrobium catenatum
CTTTTAGTCTAAATTCCCTTGGTTTGATTTGCAGTCACGGCGGACTCCTTCACCTTGCTCTCGCTCAAGCTTAGCAAGCATAGGATATGAGTGCACCATCAATGCATCATAATTCTCAATGTTAGATTAGGGATTGTTTTGAAAACTACTACTATTTGTTGTGTTATTTTTCTTATTTATTTTGGAAGCTTCAAAACTCTCAGCATGTGATTTAAGCCTAATCGGATAACCCCTGATTGTTTTATTTCGTTGTTCGAATTTGCCCGTAG
>NW_021466699.1:0-1115 GCF_001605985.2 Dendrobium catenatum
CATGTTACAAAAATCACAAAGCAACTCTATGACTTTCATACTCATTCTGATCAAAACATGCATTAAGGATCTTCATTTCTTTCACGTTGGTGATAGTTAAGTTAGATCTAGTCAATTTAGACTTCGGTTGAGACGGCTTTCATATTGCTTATGAATGTGACTTTTTAATGCAAAATTTTAATTTTTGTTTTAGAAAGCCGCTTTCTTTCTACTTCTTAAAGCTATTTTTTAATACAAAAAATTAATTTTTTTTACTGAAAAGTTGCTTTAAGAAGCAGTAAGAAAGCCTTCCCAAATAAAATCTTAGGCTTCATTTAGGACAATTTTATTGCTTTTTTTAAAAGCAACTTTCTACTACCAAAATATTTTATTTAAAAATTTTGTACTAAAAAGCTATTTTAAAAAAGCAGTAAAAAAATGTTCAAACCGAAGCCTTAAACTCAAAATTATAGAATTAGATTTTGACTTGTGCTGAATTAGGGTTGAGTGGAAAAATGATTAATTATGCATATGTACATAATTTCCTTTTGCATTAATCCAAATTCCTCTTAGCTATATTGGATAGAGATTACTGTTAATTAATAATTTCAGCTACACTGAATGATCTCTGTGTTATGAATTTAAAATCAGACAAATCAATTCTCTTCAGATATAAAAGTTTAAACTGTTTATTCGAACTTAAGCGCTACTCTATTCAATATTGGAGCATTTGAAAATTATAAAATAAAATAAAATCATCCCAACATGATAATCTAAAAAAAAAAAAAACTGTTGCATAATGTAATAATAAATAGATTAAAAAATAAATAGAGGAAAATAGGGGGCCAAAGAATACTATGGATAAACTATTCCTTTCCCACGTGGAGGATTCCCAGCACTATTAAAAAAAGACTACAAATTATATGATAATTTATAAGAATTTTTTTGATGAATTTGTTATTTTAAATTGATGTTTCATTTGTGGTAATATTTTTATTTTTTTTTAAAGCAACATTTTTATACATAAATTTTTAGGTTTTAAAATTTTTATGCAAAAAAGTTGCTTAAAGCAGTAAAAAAGTTGTCTCAAATGAAACTTTTTATTTTTAATATTTTATTCCAACAGCAAAACGAGT
>NW_021466700.1:0-232 GCF_001605985.2 Dendrobium catenatum
CCCTATCGAGCCAGTACAGTCAGTGGAGACAGTACGACCAATTGAGGTAGTACAGTCAGTGGAGACATTACAGTTAGTTGAGGCAGTACAGTTAGTTGAGATAGTGTAGTTGGCAGAGGCAGTTCAACCAGTAGACGTAGCAGATCAGATGGATGTAGCAGTTCCTTTTGGGTCCGAGGCAGTCCCGATGAGTTCTAATGTAGAGGCAATAGCTCCTCCCGATAGATTACCA
>NW_021466701.1:0-325 GCF_001605985.2 Dendrobium catenatum
GGAAATCAGCCAGGATACTGGAAAGTATGTCTTTGGCTGACAGCATACCGATGCTGTTCTCAAACCACTAAGTTACCCAAAAATTAAAGTCAGGTATGAGAACAAAGAAGGTACCTTCAGCAAAGCAACCGCTGGCAAGTGATGAGCCTTGCTTCTCTGTTCCTGTTGCCAAGTTGCCCATTCATGAAAAAGGCTTTGTTGAGGCTAATCCCGGTGAATCTAAGCACAAAAATGGCAAATGTTAGAAACAGTGCACAAAGATAAGAGAGGCAATTGTTCACCGATTTCATAAAAAACTGGAAGCCTCCATCGATTCAGCCGATTG
>NW_021466702.1:0-212 GCF_001605985.2 Dendrobium catenatum
ATATGAATAACATGAAGATACACTGGAATGGAGATCGCCATACCTTCGGATCTTGAGCAACAAGAAGTGCAGCTCTATCGCAAGTTAGTTCAGCGGCTCGGAGCCATCTCAATAGCTGTTCTTCCAGCCTCTGAGCTATAATCCCACCAAAGCCTGAGAATATAAACGTCATACGGTCATAGTATTAAAGCATTACTTGCATATAAACAAGC
>NW_021466703.1:0-477 GCF_001605985.2 Dendrobium catenatum
TTGAAATAATTGGTTATTCAGATTCTGACTTTGCAGGATGTAGGGTGGATAGGAAAAGCACTTCTGAAATATGTCAATTCATTGGAACTTCTTTAGTCTCTTAGTCCAGTAGAAAACAAAATTCAGTAGCTCTATCTACTACAGAAGCTGAATACATTGCATTAGGAAGTTGTGTGGCAGAAGTACTTTGGTTGAAACAATAATTGATTGATTTAAGATTGTCTATAGGCACTATTCCAATTTATTGTGATAACAATAGTGCTATTTGCATTTTTAAAAATCATATTCAACATTCAAGAACCAAACACATAGACATAAGGCATCATTTCATAAGGGATCATGTATTGTTGCAACTCGGGCTTCCGAGTTTATGATTTTGATGATAACAAATAATATTTATTAATCTTTTATTTCTCATGGTATTTGCAGTGCATATTTTTTTTCTATATTAACTAATATTTCAGGTACATCATGCAC
>NW_021466704.1:0-310 GCF_001605985.2 Dendrobium catenatum
TGGTTTGCTAATAGAATATACTTGGAGGAGTTGTAATTGGTATAACTTGAATACAACGATCAAACTCCAAGAGGATACATCAAAGGAAATAATCAAATGAAATAAACATAAGATTATCTTATGATTTTCAATCCACCAAATTGCAAGTGATAATAATTGCTTCTTATGTTCTACAAAGAAGTTCTCTACAAATCCATTTGACATACTAGTAGAAGATGTACGACAAATGTAGTAGCATTCCAATCAAGGTGCTAATAAAAAATGGAGTTCCCAAATAAATGTTGAAAAGCTCTTATACCAATCAAAATGC
>NW_021466705.1:0-360 GCF_001605985.2 Dendrobium catenatum
CGGTGTTTAGGAGTTGGCCAGTCGATCGTTCAGGCAGAAAAAGGAAGGATTTCGCATTTGGGGAGATAGTTTAGGACAGAAATACTAAGAAAAGGGTTTCGTGTTCGCCAAGAATTTCACATTTGGGGAGATACTTTAGGGAAAAATATTAAGGAAAGGGTTTCATGTTTTCCACCACTACCTTCTAGGGGTGTCAATTTCGGGTCATGGGTTGAGTTCGGGTCGAACCCAAAATTGACCTGGCATTATTTGGGTCAACCCGAACCGGACCCGAAGCCCGACCCTCTTCGGGTCTGGTTCAACCCGACATAACCCAAATGACTCATTTCCAATAAAAAAATTGCTAGTTTTTCAGGTCAA
>NW_021466706.1:0-1788 GCF_001605985.2 Dendrobium catenatum
ATAATATAGAATGTAGCAGTTCATAAACTGAAGTTACCTAAATTTTGGTACTATAGAATGCAACTACAATAATAAAAGTCTCTTATACTGCTTGTGTGGTATGGCATCAATGCCCGATGTGTAATGCTTTGGCTGATGGAGAGGTCTATCCCGAAGTTGATGGTGCTCTTCTCTAAGAAAGAAGGCGTGCTCGGTACGACATGTAATGATGTGACTGATGGAGAGGTCTATCCGAAGTCGTGCTTGCTGGTAGAAGTTGTTGTGTGGGATAATACGAGAACTATTGTGATGGGCTAGGATCTGGGTACGAGAAAGTGCCAACATCAACTGCGCAATACTTAGTAGAAGTAGTTGTACTGGAAAATGCTTTGCTATCCCTTATTAGGTATTATGTATATGGTATCAAGTATGCGTATCTTTATGCACATGCCATGACAAAAAGCTTCTCAAGTCTATTAATTTGCTATTGCATACTAGTGTTCTCTATTCCACCGAAGTAAGGATATAAGGTAGACTCCACATTAAGGAAGAAATCACACTGCATGAAATATTTCAATGACCGAGGTAATGACCCTTGAATTATTTTAGCTATATAATTGTTAAAGGTATTTCTAGAGTAATACTTACAAAATGCCGTTGCGAGGGGGCCCAAGGGTAGTAAGTAATGGGAGGCTTTATAGGTGCCTTCAGTATGTATATATAGGGTCGCCCAAGATCTGAACCAGTGCAACTAATGACAAATCGCACGTTCCCCATAAGGGCCAATATATACACCCTCTACTAGTGGAGCCCATATATACTCCCACTTTACAATGAAAACCTGGTGGTATTTGATACGATATGTATATGCCTTTCCTCGACCATCCATGCGAATAAACTGGGGTCTATAGGAGGTGCATTTGGCATCAGAGCGTACCCAAACTGGCGAATGAATCGGTCAGGTAAGTGCCACTCCACTCTCTTCTTATTGATTAATGGCACTCGAGCTAACCATATATCCTTACCCACCAGACATATGTCAACTAAACGTGATTGTACCTCATATGAGTATGACTGTTATATCACCTGCATAGGTAATTCTCTAATTTGCTTTAACACCCCATTAAACAACTCAGAAGTGTTGGTAGTGATCACACCGTATTGATGGTCGTTGTTACGTGTTAAAGCCCATTGACTTAAATCTTTATCAATCAGTCATTGATGTAGCCCAACCTTAGCTTTTTGGATGTGCAACATGTCTCTACTAAATAATAACGGCTCGATAGTGCTTCCCGCCATGTACATTTTTTGAAAAAGAAAATCAACTTCACCAACACCCATTTGGCGAGGTGTTGCAAACAATGGCAATGGGGTGCATTTGGAAAAATTCACAGCACCGATGAATTAAACCAACATGCCTGTCTAATATTAGGCACAAATGCGACCTTCCACTAACACTAGGGAGCAGCTCATGCATTGATCACAAGAATCATTTCCAAGTTTCATTGCATTCAAACTCAAAAATGACAAAGGCTACAGGGGAGAGACCATTGTTTGAATCCACACCAACTGTAGTAAAAAACATCCCCCTATATTTACCCAGAAGAAAGGTGCCATCAAGGCTAAGTATTGGGCGACAGTACATCCATCTAATAATGGAAAGTCTAAAAGCCTGAAATAGTCTCTAAATCCTATGAGAATTTGTAAATTGAATTCTATATATTATTTATGGCATTGATGATACAACTACTTTCATAAATAGATTCAGCAATTGTTATGATTCCTCCAAATGGCCAAAACTTGCTTTAA
>NW_021466707.1:0-335 GCF_001605985.2 Dendrobium catenatum
AAGGAATAACCAAAATAAAAGCTGAAGGGGCAAAGCTTAGATCCAAGAGGACCCACTTGAAGCCATTTGAGAGCCAATGGAGAAGCCAAAAAAGCCTGCAAAAGAAATAAAATGACATCAAACAAACAAGAACTGCTAAGAGAAGGGGATGGATACCAAGAGAAGCCCAAGTTGCAAAAGGCAGAATCAGCCAAACCACCAAGAGCCACCACAACACCTACCAGAAGAAGAAAGCCCAAACCTAGGAAAGTAGACAACCAAAACAAAAGAAAAAAAGCAAGAACAAAGGGACCAACAACAAAAAGGGAAGAGAAAATAATATATATATATATATA
>NW_021466708.1:0-843 GCF_001605985.2 Dendrobium catenatum
AATGCATGATGGTCGACATATCCAAATCATGTATGCTTTAAACTTAAAATAGGCTTAAAAATATTTTTTTAGAAGACTAAGCTTCCCCAAGTTTAGCCTCATCCTCATAGGTCAGATTATTCGGATTTAGATATGCATACGACCTCGGGGATGTGTCTAAAATAAGGAAAGAAAAGTGCAATAATATGCATGCAACCCCAGGGGAATTCTCCGGCTAATTCTGTAGAATCGTTATCTTTTTATGTTACTTAACTCCTAATTTTTTTTTTAAATCTTTATTTACAAGTAAAAAAATTTTCACACTCTCATGAGCCTTATGTATCCAGGCTAAAATAAAAGCGGTACACAAACAAAAAAATTTATGAAAAGAAAGTAATCATATACACAATCATATTAACACATCAGATAAAATCAAATTAATTAATAAATATCTATAAACAAATTACTTTGCTTATTACAACCCAGGGTCTACATAAATTAAAGTTGTCGGGCACGACTGACAACAACACGGATTCTAATCCTAATAAAGATGCAAGTGACTTTGAGTGGGATACTCTTCGTCTTCAACTCTTCAATCTTCCTTTTCTTCATGCTCATTGGATCCTTCGTAGTAGGCTACCCATATGGAAAAGATAGCTCTTCCTTTAAGGGGAAGGCCACCCTTTTTTCTTTGGGTATAAAAAAAGATGATCTAAATTTGGACTTCTAAATAGAAAAGGGCTATCCCTCTGAGGGACATCCTTTTCTCTTTGGAATCTAACCTTTGGATCTATGTATCTTGACTCAAATGTATACTATCACAACTAAGTACATCTCAAATAAATTACATATGTATGAAAAATA
>NW_021466709.1:0-202 GCF_001605985.2 Dendrobium catenatum
AGAGTGGGGGTAGTCAACGGGTTGCTCCGTCATAATCCTAGTCATATTTCCCACTAGGTTAACGATGTCATCTAAACTCTTTTGGAGTCTTATCGGGTCCATGGTGGTTTGCTAGGGAACACTAAGGAGGTCTTCTAATATCACGGACAGCAACTAATCACAGAGATTTGCTCCCTAAAAGGGTACCACCAGCAGAAGGGAA
>NW_021466710.1:0-664 GCF_001605985.2 Dendrobium catenatum
TAGTTTACAAGTGATTGGGTTCAAAAGACCATTGTTTTGTGATGGAGGTCGGAACGACTATAGTAGGCAATAAAGGTAAGAAGGACTGTAGTCGGCAGGAGATTGGGGTCTGAAAGAGCATTGTAGTAAGCTGTAGTCTGGTAGAACTCTGGGTGTCAAGTGGTGGCCCAGTAGAAGTCCAGGCCTCAGGTGGTGTTCTGGTATAGCGCAAGGTCAAAAGTGGCGGTTAGGCGGAAGTCCAAGCCTTAGGTGGTGTCCTGGTGAAGCATAGGGCCTCAAGCGGTAGTCCGGTGGAAGTACGGGCCTTAAGTGGTGGTCTGGCAGAGGTTAGGGCCTCAAGTGATGGTTCAGCAGAGCAATGGTGTCAGGTGGTGGTCCGGTGGTGGTGAGGGCCTCAAGTGGTGGTACGGCGAAGCAACAACGTTAGGCGGTGGTCTAGAGGAGGTGAGGGCCTCTAGTGATGGTCCGACGAAGGCGAGGGCCTTAAGCGGTGGTTCGGCGGAGCAACAACGTTAGGCGGTGGTCCGGCAGAGGTGAGGGCCTCAAGTGGTGATCCAGTGGAGCAATGGCGTCAGACGGTGGTCCGACGGAGGTGAGGGCCTCAAGTGGTGGTCCGGCAAAGGCGAGGACCTCAGGTGGTGGTTCGACGAGCAACAGCGTCAGG
>NW_021466711.1:0-311 GCF_001605985.2 Dendrobium catenatum
TTAGGATTTAATAGTCTCTTTGATCAATCATGGTCAACCTAGGTCAACCATGGTCAACCTTCAACCCAAATGAGATCGAATCATTGTAATGATGATTATTAGAAAGTTTGTGTATGTTGTCAAAACTAAAGGGACCAGCCCGAAGTTAACTAAGTGTGGGCTCCAAAATTTTGGCCCAGGCCTCCGCTTGCGACTGTTTTGCTTTTTGCTTCGGCGAGTGAGTTTTAACAGATTTAAGTTCCGGGGTAAATTTTGGAAGGAAGATGGGTTTGTAAATAAGACACTACCCATAGATTTCGCCCTCATTTTGC
>NW_021466712.1:0-268 GCF_001605985.2 Dendrobium catenatum
GAGCAAGAATCATATGTCACAATCAGGAAAGAATACCAATCTTGTTTTAAAATCGGGTAGTAATACCTGTTCTAAAAATAGTCATTAATTTTTTGGTTTATTATGTTTAAATCACTCATTTGGAATGTGAGGAGCATTGGGTGTGCCTCCTCTAGGCTGCTGGTTAAGAACCATTGTCGCATTCATAATATTTCCATTTTAGTTTTACTTGAACCGCTTGTTAATGTATCTAAGTTACTTACTACTGCTATATTTCTTAGTTTTAAGC
>NW_021466713.1:0-277 GCF_001605985.2 Dendrobium catenatum
TGATTTTTCAGGAAAATTATGTAAATTCCGTATACAGTCGTTGTGCTGCCCGATTTTCGTGTGATTTCTGATTTTGTCCGGATTTCTTCTGAATTGATATGCTATCTGTATATGCTATAAAAAGGGAGTTATAAGCGGCCCGGATCCTAAGAGATTCGGTTAGTGTCTGGGAAATCTGAAATGAGCTCAATCTGAAATCTGAAATCAGTTCTGTTCCGGATCCGATGAAATCTGTTCTGCTGCTATAAGCACATCTGGTCTGGTGCCGTGAGCACAA
>NW_021466714.1:0-281 GCF_001605985.2 Dendrobium catenatum
AGGCCGCACGATCCTCAGTCGGTAAGCTTCGATGTTTCATTTCATGGCGCAGAGTTTGTGTATGGAATCTCTCCTCCGCTCCCGCCTTACCTGACCAACGCCATTCCTCCGTTGGCACCGAAGTTAGTTCTTCAGATGATGAATGTGAGGGGTTTAAGTATTGCCCATGTAAAGAGTCACTTGCAGATGTACAGAGGCAAGAAGCTTGACAGTTCAGGGCAAGACAGGAGCATCTTCTCTTCAGGATTATCAACATTTGATACTCATTTAAGAATAGAGAT
>NW_021466715.1:0-229 GCF_001605985.2 Dendrobium catenatum
ATAATTCACCAACGGTGGTGGATCTCTTCCATAAAGAGTCCTGAAAGATGTGAACTGAGATGCGGTATGGTAACAAGTTTTGTACCAATATTCTGCCCATGGTAGCCATTTGACCCACTGTGGGCTCCAAAAATTCGGCCCCGGCCTCTCCGCCGCGCGATTTCTTATTTGGCGAGGAGTTTTAACATAATTAAGTTCTGAGGTAAATTTTGGAAGGCAGATGGGTTTG
>NW_021466716.1:0-204 GCF_001605985.2 Dendrobium catenatum
GATTCGTCTTGTCAAGCCGCTCGATTCGACTATAAGCATGTTATGTTTAGAAACCGTTTGGTAATCCAAAATGTGTTTTGAACCTTCCAACAACGCTTGTAACCCTTGATTTGAACCCGTTTGGGCTCGGATCGGGTTGGATTTGGTGTCGTTGGGTTTGTATTTTCGAGACGCTCAGTTCAACTATAAGTTTGTTGAAATTGG
>NW_021466717.1:0-915 GCF_001605985.2 Dendrobium catenatum
TCAAATTTTAACATGCTTCATAAGAGAATATTAAAAATACTCCTTAAAGCTTTCTTATTTTAGTAAATTTAAAAAGATGAGAGAAGCACTTATCTTCTTATTATCTAAATTATTGGATAAAAAGCTTAGTTTGTTCGAGATTTGACATAAATAAATAATATAAATATTGTATACTGTTAAATAATAATAATAATACAAAGTTTCGATCTCCAAAATTAGCAGCTCCGATCACGTCTCCTAAGCGCATGGAACCAGTACGCACGTGCGAGGTCATTTCTGATGATCTGTAGAAGGTGCAAAATGCACAAGTGGGGTGGGACCAGGTGGAACCGTCCCACTCGAGTTTGTCCGAGAGTTGTAGTTGTTATGGGGCCTCTCCCACGTGTGAGTACGGTGAGTTATTCGCGGGTGAAAAGATAAAAAGTGAAAAAACAAAAAATCGCATCCGCTTTGAGCCTGTCATGAGTGTCATTTGGCTTTGATGAAAACAAAGTGTAAGTGAAGACAGACGACCGAGCGGTCAATGTAGACATGAAACCCGTTAAGAGAGAGCCTTTGACCAATTTGACTACGCTTTGAAGTCATCATACTAACATTTATTAAAAGCAAGGTCTTTTTATTATTATTTTATTATGAAGCTATAAAGTGGGCCAAAAAAAAAAAAAGTGGACCTAAATTTTAAAAAGGAATTTTTTGTTAAAATTAGTTTAAAGAATAAATTTAAAAAATAAATTAAAAGGGAACAAATCAATCAAATAATTTGATGTATTCTGAATGGCTCATATTATTTGACAAATTCAGTTTATAATAAATAAAATAATATAAATATAGAGAGAGAATAAGCAAGAGATACGGAGAGAGCGAAAAAATAGGAGAAAGAGCAATCAAAAAAATACGAGAGAGGAAGAGAGATGA
>NW_021466718.1:0-930 GCF_001605985.2 Dendrobium catenatum
TGGATTGGATTGCTGTGACTGTCGGTTCGGTGGTTTATTGCGTGGTTGCGATGATCGTCCACGTCCTCGGCCGCGGTTGGCGGTGAGAGCGGTTTGATTTCCAGCGAGATTGAGAGTTTGTAGATCTTTGAGATTTTCGTGCGCAATATTTAACTCTTCACTGCATAAGAGCGTATATAGTTCATCGAGGCTCACTGAGCGTAGATTCGTGCGAATGGCCGTTTTAAAGGCTTGGTATGTGTTGGGAAGACCGTTCAGGGTGTAGTGGATCACATCCTCCACGTCGACAGGGGATCCGGCGGCTGCAAGTGAGTCGACCGTGGCTTTGACGGCAAGAAGATATTGCGTCATTGTCTTTTCCTTCATAGATAATGAGTGTAGTTCGTTCTTGAGATGAGCAATCCGAGATCGTGTGCAAGATTGTAGACGGGTTTCGAGAGTTTGCCAGATTTCGGAGCAATGATTGACGGAAAGAACGTAAGGTAGTATGGATGGGGAAATGATAGCGTACAATGCGGCAGCGAGATTTTGATCTATGAGGATCCAAGTGGTGTATGCTGGGTTAGATGTTACTTGCCCGGAAGTGGAGGTGATTTGAGGAGGAGGAGGCGGTGTGGATCCGGTTAAGAATCCGTCGAATCCGTTCGCACGAAAAAGCTTAAGCACTTGAGAGCGCCATAGGGAATGGTTTTCTGCGGTAAGAGTTTGAGCTGTGACGTTCTTGATGCTGTTCATCAAGAATTTTAGAGATGAGGGGATCTGTGGAGACGCGAAGTCACCGGAGGCAGTGAAGATATCTGCCGGAGATGGGGAAGAAGAAGTATCTGTGGAGTTGGTGATAGACATTTTGTGGGTGAGATAGGTCTACAGGTAACCTGAAGCGACTGATACCATGTAGAAAGAGATGGTCCGGGCGACAGCCTTTAGGAC
>NW_021466719.1:0-240 GCF_001605985.2 Dendrobium catenatum
TGATTTAAGTTAATTAAATATATAATTTAAGTATTTTTAAAATAACTATCACAATCGGCTATCACTGAGCACCGCTATAAAAGTGATCCGAAAAGATCCCCTTACCATTTAGGGTTTGTAGAAGTCGTGATTCTCATTCGAAATAATAAAATATCCCTTTTATATTTGATAATAGTTTTAATTTAATTTCCAATCAAATTCACCAATACAAAATGGCTCTTAAATTATGTATTTATTGCA
>NW_021466720.1:0-320 GCF_001605985.2 Dendrobium catenatum
TTCTAAGGTAGTTTCAAACTTTCGAAGTTTTGTGACATGTTTTATTTTGACATTAACTAGATGGCTGCAGCCAACATAGCCTGTTTTTTGGGAAAAAGTAAGAGCGATATGAAGGAAAATAAATGTGGTATATCTCTATAGAAATAGGAAATTATAAATAAATAATTTTCCCGGATTTAATTTTTGAAGTCTCCAACTAGTTTTTGCCTCGAGATTCGTGCCTGATCAAGCTAATTTTGTGATGATGTATCAATTATCGTAAAAATCCAATGCAGGAGAGATTGTAACTGTAAACAACAGCAGCCAATAGCAATAACATC
>NW_021466721.1:0-277 GCF_001605985.2 Dendrobium catenatum
ACCGCCGCGAATACTCCAGGACGCAACAATAATAATTGTTTGAGACATAATTTTTTACTATGAAGCTCAAATTCGAACTCGATTAATTAATCATGTTGCGGGATAGAATATACGCGGAGATAGAGTTAGTAAATTTCTGTCTGAGGGTTGTACGAATATTCAGCACACAAATAGGAAATGAGAATAAACACCAGGATTTTTACGTGGAAAACCCTAAAAGGGAAAAAACCACGGGGCCTCGCACAGTTGAAATGATTACATTAGTGTTTTTTTTTAG
>NW_021466722.1:0-257 GCF_001605985.2 Dendrobium catenatum
ACCTGCTCCACTTTGCCAGCACTCTCAGTTGGACTAGTTGGTTGAGCAATTTGACCAATGGGAGACCTGTTTCGAGACTTATGTTGTTGTGAAGGAGCAACAATATACTGAGGACTTAGCCCACTTTGACTCCTATGTGGCACACTAGCAATGCTAGCACGACCAAGATATGGCCTGGTTTGGAGAGCAGTTTACCACTCTTTCTAGTTACTTTCACTCCCCACCACCACCACCACCTCTTTCAAATGATCAGGGAC
>NW_021466723.1:0-313 GCF_001605985.2 Dendrobium catenatum
CCGATTCGAATCCATTTGGGCATGGGTTGGACTAATTTTTGTGTTATTTGTTTCGTCTCTTAGAGATATTCTGTTTGACTATAAGTTTGCTGAAATTGGAATTCAGATGATCCCGAATTTAATTTTGAAAGTTTCCAACTTGAATAAGCCTCGAGATTCGTGCTCGATCAAAGCAATTTTTGAGGACGTATCAATTCTATATTTCTGTAAATATAATTTAAAAAATTTTCTATTTATTTTTTGTTTAATTTTGATTTATATATCACATTAATGTATATATTTGAAATGGTGTGTATTAGTGTATATAACACTA
>NW_021466724.1:0-263 GCF_001605985.2 Dendrobium catenatum
ACATTATTCTTCACTGCTTTATGTTGTTAAGCATGCTATTGGACCGTTGGTGGCTTTTTATTTCATTGTTTTGATTAATATCTTCTTCTCTGCTAGTCTGCTTTATGTTAATTTAAATAGTTGTTGTTATGAATATTCTAATAGTTGCTGTTGGTATAACAATTTTGTTTACTATTATTGCGGTTTATAACAATTTGATTAATGTCATTTACTATTATTGTGAGACAATTGTTGTTGGTATAATGGGGTTGCCGGTGTTGGAG
>NW_021466725.1:0-314 GCF_001605985.2 Dendrobium catenatum
AATAGATTTTTCCAAAACAATCCTTCCTTCCAAAGAAATAAATTTATTTTTCTAAGCATTTTGCTTACTCATCACATTTTCCATCAGAATATGAAAATTAGTAGCAAACAACCTCCTCAAGGAAATCTTCACTAGGATGATCTTCCATCGGCCAAGAAGGAGAGAGAAGCTTCACAATTCAAGGAAAGATTTGGAAAGGATTTGGAAAAGAATTTTGAAGGTTCGGGTGCTAAGGAAAGGAGAAAGTAGAAGGTAGTCGGTCATCTATGGATGACCAGAACACCAACTCTACTGTATCTACCGCGAATCCAATA
>NW_021466726.1:0-225 GCF_001605985.2 Dendrobium catenatum
AATTCTGGATTGCTTCTTCTGTTTTGAGCTTTCTTAGATCAGTAAAACAAGATGTTTTTCACTCAGACCACTGGGATGCTTATCGGTCCAAAGGACTGCATTCACTTTATTGGCATCCTCCTCCATTTGAGTGGCTTAAAATCAATCTTGATGCAGCTATTAGAAATAATTACATGGCTGGGATCGCAGGAGTGGTAAGAGATGATAAAGGCAGATTTATTTTTG
>NW_021466727.1:0-322 GCF_001605985.2 Dendrobium catenatum
CTTTAAGGATGTCTTCACCTCTTTGGAATTCAAATTTGATCAAATATCCCAAATTCAAGTCATTTCAAATAATTACAACCTTAATTGAATTAAATTTACATTGAATGAAATAAGAAAATCTAGACTCGGTCCTACAAGGTTATCCTAATAATCAACAGGTGTATATTCAATCCCAAGCAGTTATAGTATGAAAATTGAAATGCATTTTTTTTAGCCACACTTGGCCATGCTCTTTTTATTTAAAGGGGGTCTTAAGCGCGGCAGGTACCTCTGCAAAGAGTATACTTTTTTTATTAATTTCCCCCTTTAATTTCAGCTCCTT
>NW_021466728.1:0-252 GCF_001605985.2 Dendrobium catenatum
TGGAAACACAAGGGGAGAGCCCATTAATGGGGGCCGGTGGGATGGGAGGGAGAGGAGAGGAAATTATTTTAATAGCCTGAAATTATTCTCAGGTTTTTAGGGGGGATTAGGAGGGAAAAAGTATTTGAAATTGATTTGAAACTCATGTGTCATCAATGCATTAATGGGGGGCATTGATGGGGCTCCATCCAAGTGTGGCCGGCGGCTTATAGAGTGGAGAAATTGATGTGGGGGCAATGGAAAGTTTTCCAA
>NW_021466729.1:0-498 GCF_001605985.2 Dendrobium catenatum
TTTTATTCAGGAACTTTAAGCAGCGTAAAAATTATATAGCATTCAGAGTGACACAACACCACAAGCTTACATTACTGCCATTAATTTAAGGATATATAGCTTGATCAGTTCAGAAACATTAAGCTCCATATGTCACCTTATAGTTAATTAGTACATTACATCATGTTTATTACTATATATTTAATATTCTTTCATCTTTAATTTTCTTATTTAAAGAGAATAATTCAAACAATTTTGTTGGATTATTCAGATGACTAAGCGATTTATTTATACAATCGATAGCACTGTGGATCAGAAGAACAATTTGTTAGCTGGAACAAATCTATTTTAAAATGCTATGTTGGCTTAAGTGTTTTTTTTCCAATGGCTAATTCATTAGAGTCTTTAACTGATATAGATATTAGTTTAGTGGAGATTCATAAAGACTAGAACAATGGCCACTAATAGCTTTGCAAAGGCCAACTAATGGGCTAGCAAAGTTCTGCTAAAGTAAACGAA
>NW_021466730.1:0-245 GCF_001605985.2 Dendrobium catenatum
TTATGCATATTTTGAATATTTTTTTGGAAATTTTACATTGGGGGTTTTTAAATTTATGAGATTTTTATTGAATAGAAAATTATCGGGATGCTGAAAAATAATATTATAGTACAATAAAAATTTTAAAATATTATTTTACATAATCACTAATAATTTGATAATTTTCTAAAAATATACATTTTTGCTTTGTTGGATTTTCTATTATCTACTATTATACAACATTATAAAATTTTGATACATTCTCA
>NW_021466731.1:0-203 GCF_001605985.2 Dendrobium catenatum
AAAAATATTTAACTATTTAAATATTATTTTATTAAAATTTTTATCATTAACAAATTATTTATTGTCTAATAATAATTATTAAATATTAAATTATCACTCATTTAATTATTTTTGTACTGCTAATGATCTAATTAATTACATTGAAGGGTACGTTTTGATTTTCCTTGCTCTTTTTTACGCAACGGAAATATTGCGGCTGCATA
>NW_021466732.1:0-2446 GCF_001605985.2 Dendrobium catenatum
AAAAATCCATTATTTCCTCCATTTGCTTATATCTTCCTCTCTCAATCTCTTAGAATATTTTATATGTTATTTTACATTATATTTTCTAAATTTTAAAATAAAGATTAAATGTTTAATTTTGTATTAGTTGGTGATATCATTAGGCCATAAAGAAAATTTTAAAAGATTTTGATAGTTTTATTTATAATGTTTATTTGTATCAAATCTTTTACCACAACAACATCATCAAACTTTTATCCCATTATGTGGGATTGATAATAAGAATATTTTTTCTTCATTTAGGCTTCCTTTGAGTAAGTTTTCTTTTTGATTTATAAAGTAACTTTTTTTGTATAAAATTGTTTCATAAAGTAATAAGAAAGCTATCATAAATGAAGCCTTAGTCATATTAACAGCAAAAATATCATTTAAATCTAATAAAAAAAGACATTTTTAATACTTTTTAATCAAGTCTCTTTGGGTCTACTTCTTACTTTATTTGTATCAAATCTTTGAATACTTGAAGAGACCTTGGGTGTAAATATTGATTTAGGTTTTGTATGGGACAATTTTCTTACTGCTTTCCAATGTTATTTTCTAGTACAAAAAATTTTAGAACTACAATTTTTTGGGACAGCTTTTTTGTTACTTCATAAAACTGCTTTAGTACAATAATTTGTAATTCAAAATTTTTTTGTATTATAATAAGCCGTTTTAGAAAGCAACAAAGAAATTGTCCCAAACGAAGCCTAAGTTTGATGCTCTTGTGGTATCAAGAAGTAGGTTCTCATCTCTTCTTCAAGCCAATGATGTGATAGTTTCTTTAAAAATGATGATAATTTTAGAAAAATCATGAAGCTAGAACAGCTTAAAATTACAGATTTGGGCTTGCTACATCACTTCTATTTATATTCAAGTCATTTAACAATCTAAAAAAGTTTCTTAGTTGCGGTCAAAAGATGATTTTTATGAATTATAGGTAAATTTGAATAATTAACTTTGACTGTAAAATTCATTAATTTAAATTGACTTATTCATCACAGAAGCAACTCACTGCAACTCCTTTAATCACTTATCTAAATATATTTCTGCAACAACTAAGGCTTCGTTTGGGATGGTTTTCTTACTGCTTCTTAAAGCAGCATTCTAGTACAAAATTATTATTTTTTTCTACTAAAGAGTTGCTTTAAGAAGCAGTAAGAAAGCCGTCCCAAACGAAGCTTAAATCTTTTCAAGCAATCAGAATACAAAAGATTTCATGGGATTGAAAGAGAAGGAACTACAAATCTACAAATAAATTTTCTAAGAATTTGCTTTATGAAAGAAGAAGCAAATATGTTAAAGTTCGCTGTAGATAATGAAGCATTACGACAGTAGAGACCAAGTAATTATATTCTTACAAAATCTTCAACTTAAGCCAAGTTGAGAAAATTCCAGGAAGTTCAGCCATATGTTTGAATTTAAAGAGGTGTTTGAATAATTCAAAGCTTTAAATTCTCCATTACTAAGGATAAGTTATTTTTTTGGGACCTTTAGGCCAATTTAAGGCAAACTCACACACACAACGCATACACAAAGACTCGAATCTTGGACCTCTTAGTTGGAAGCCAAAGCTCTCAACCAATAGGATAAGTTGTTAGAGAGTTAGGGTTCATTTGGTTTCATTATTTTATCTTTTAGATGACAATTATAATTTTATTTGGCTACTACTTAATTGCTTATTTTTCATTGATTTTCAAAAATTTTATCATCAAAAGCTGTTTTTTTTATAACTAGAACAGCTAAGTTATTTTTGACAAGACACTCCACCTATCACACTATTTTCTCAGATAATTCCTTAATCTTATATAGGGCTATGCCCTACCATTCCCCTAAAACAAATTATTACATGCTCAGCTCTCACACTGTTAGAGCAGAATTGTTTACTTCCTTCTTCTCTCTACTTATACTAGGTAATGTAACTAATACACGTGAGAAATCAATGCAAAGGCTACATTCCATGTTCGTTTATATCTTCTCTCTACTTCACTAGTTAACTTAGTCTATCATGGCATCATAGCAGTAAGAGCCCAACGATTATCCTGCTATACCAACCAACTTCAACCTAACCCGCTTTATCATTCGAGACAACTATCTCAACCTCCATTATCCCACACGTACTCAATCTTATAACCAACAACGGCATTTGGACAACATTAGAGAAGAGAGTACAGCCAACCAATAGATATTGTGTGATTCAACTCAAGAATGAGCTACACAACATCACTATGAAGGACCTCATCATGACCCAATACCTATCCAACATCAAAAACCTCATCAACAACATCACTGTTGGAGGTTCTCACATCAACCCAGAAGACGTTATATTATACATCCTCAATGGTCTTCCCAGCACCTATTAGGCCTTCAAAACCGCCATACGAACCAAGATCATGCCCACCAGCTTGGACGACCTATACTCGTTACT
>NW_021466733.1:0-226 GCF_001605985.2 Dendrobium catenatum
GATGCATTAAATAAGAAGCATATTGAACTAACTAAAACACATGAAACCTTAAAAATCACTCATGTTGAACTAGAAGAAGCCTTTCATAGGTTAGACAAACTTGCATTAGAAGTAGATCACAGTGATCATTGGTTAAAATTAGAAGTTTATGGATTGACATATCAAAATAACATCTTTCAAGAAAGAATTAAAGAATTAGAAAATGAAATTGCATCACTCACATCAG
>NW_021466734.1:0-283 GCF_001605985.2 Dendrobium catenatum
CTAACTCCACAACATGTTAGGAGAAACAAGAAGTATGTTAGACAGCCCGCTACTTCGGTACTGGTTGATGGATATCACTGGGTGCCACGCCCTCCGTCCTCTCAAACAGAGGGTATTGTGTTGACTGGGTCCGAAAGAGGCCACCGTCCTAGTGGTAGACCCCCGGTGCCCCCATATAAACTTGTGAGATTGGCCTCAGTAGTTGTTAAGCCAAAGGGGGATGAGATCCAAAGACCTGTGGATGTAAAAGGGAAAAGACCCAAATCTCCTGAAAGGAAATATG
>NW_021466735.1:0-290 GCF_001605985.2 Dendrobium catenatum
TGATCATAACTATTCATATTTATAATAACTATCTTAAAATTTTTTTAGTGTTTTTTAATTAACGTTATTACTTTTGTTTCTATTTTTAATATATTTATATTACATCGGCATATTGTTTCTTTTTATTTGTTTGTATTTGCATTTTTCCATGTATAATTTTTCTTATAATAAAGAAAATTTTTTTGGTAGGTCATCGTTTGCTACTATGTGTTATTGTTCACTTGTTCTTATTTTATAATATATTTTTTATTTTTTAAAATTTTTATTCACATGCACAATATGTACGTGCA
>NW_021466736.1:0-454 GCF_001605985.2 Dendrobium catenatum
GTCGAAGATATTTTTAGATGCATATTTTGTCAAGAAACTACATGGCTTTACAACGGTGTTTCATGAATAAACATAAGCTTCATAACAAAAGATCCTTGTGCAAAGAGACGGCAATAAAACTTCCAAAATATTCACTTTTCTTGCAAAGAAAAGGTGGGAAAAACTTACAAAAAATTGCAGGAATTCTTACAACAAAGCAATGCAAGACTTACCCAAACTCCATAATGATTCTTACACAAAAACAGCCATAATATGTCCAAAATCTACACTTTTTTCCTTACAAAAAAAAAACAGTAGAAAAAGTTTACAAAAGCTGCAGGAAACTTCGCAAATGAACGACGAAAGCTTCACCCAAATATCGTAGGATTTCTCATGTAAAATAGTCATAAAATCTCAAATTTCGCACTTGTTTGAATCTTTGCACGATGCTAAAATATCATTCTCTTTTAGCTCT
>NW_021466737.1:0-303 GCF_001605985.2 Dendrobium catenatum
CTCTCTCTCTCTCTCTCTCTATCAATGCGTAAAGGAAAACAAAAAATTATTATGGAATTGTTCAAATTTTATTCATTTGAATGTTGAGGCTTAGTTTGAAACAGCTTTTTAGTTATTTTTTGGTGAGAAAAATAATTAGTAAAAAATAATGTTTCTGAAAGATATATTTTTCATCAATTTGTTTTTTTTTTTTTTACTTTAGAATTTATTTAGAAGAGCTTTGTAACTACTTTTGTATTAGAAAAAAATAATAAAATATAATATTTATTTGGATATTAGTTTAAAAATAGCTTTTTTAATTTG
>NW_021466738.1:0-352 GCF_001605985.2 Dendrobium catenatum
TCGTGATGCCATTTGGTGGAGACAACGGGCTAAGCTGAGATGGATCGAGGAGGGGGACGCCAACTCACACTTCTTTCATATGGCTGCTACTAGTCGCCGGCGCGAAAATCGCATTTTGAGCACTTTGACGGCGGAGGGTAATCTGGAAACTGATCCTGCACGAATTCAGGAGGAATTTCTGTCGTTCTTCCGGGCTAAATAGAGGGATAGGAATGCTTGCTTGGGCAATTGGCCGAACTTCACTGAGGAGGACAAGGTTCCTGAGCATTTCATCAATTCCCTTATCGGTGCTGTCTCGAATGATGAGATTCGCAAAGCTGTTTTCAGCATGGGGGCCAACCGGGCTCCAGGC
>NW_021466739.1:0-1397 GCF_001605985.2 Dendrobium catenatum
TTACTAAAAGTAAAGACGTACCTTTCTTCAGGCTTGATCACCAGTTCTGTTGATTGCACTTATGGAATCTTTACTTTTAGAAGTGCATTTTATAATCTTCCAACATATATCTCGAAGCATAAGAAAGGGGTAATAAAAGGGAGAAAGAGATGGGTAAAGAGAAAGATAGCTTTCTTTAACACTTTTATATTTCCATTTATCTTTCCAAAAATATATATATATACTGTCACTCTTTAGAAGCATATATAAGTTTCATAAAACAAAAAATTTACCTCTTACATTTACACATTTCACCATTCTCAAAAATTATACTCTACACTATTTCTTTTCAAGATATTATTATACATTTCAATATTCAAAACACCCTTATATACATTTCAAATTCCAACGTATACATTTATTATTTCCAAAATAATACTTTTTATTATCTAAAAAAAAAAAATATTTACAAAATTCACTTTCAAACCAAATATACACTTTTCATTCTTTTAAAATCTCAAAATTTACTTCTCAAATCATACATACATTTTACCTTTAAAATATGTACCTTTCATCTTTCAAAAATCATACAATCACTTTTTAAAATAGACGCACAAATCACTTTTTAACCTTTCAAAAATCTATAAACTTTTCCACATACATATCACTCACCCAAAAATATACAAAAATAGTGCAAATTACCTTCACATGAAAAGCCTTATCAAAACTCATTGAAAGAACGATCTTAAACGTGTATTTGTATATATTTCTACAATCAACCATAAACCATACAATGATAAAGCATAACTCTAAATTCACGTTTGATATCAAACTCAATTTACAATCACAAGTTATTATTCATGAAATAAAAGAAAGGGTTACACAAGCCTCACAATCCATATTCTTATTGAACTTGTATACTTAGTATATGAGATGAATATCATCAAACATATATGTATCTCTCAACTAGACATTAAGTTCATAAGGCTACAACTTATAATGGGTTCCTTTAATCATTCTATATGATTTAATATTGGATCTATACAAGCTTTCAATCAAGATATAGGCATGTGAACGTTTTATCAATATAATCAAGACTATTACATCAAACAACAATGGATATGAAAATTGTCTCATATATATGTTGATTGAGATAACCAAAAAAATTTATAAAAAAAAAAATCTGCATGATGTATGCTTATTACTTGTATATAAAAGAGAGATGAATTCTCAAATCAGATGATTAAAAATTTGTCTTAAAATCAAGGGATGAAAGAAGAAGAATAGATGAGAAAGATGATGAAAAAGATAGAGGAGATTAGGATGGAGGAGAAATAGATCAAGAAGAAGAAGATTTATCACCCTTTATTACCTTTGACCGAACAAATTGCAACAGAGAAGGATTCGTCTGGGGTTTG
>NW_021466740.1:0-1153 GCF_001605985.2 Dendrobium catenatum
TAATTAACTAATCGGCCTGGATGATACTTTTATCGGCCAGGACGATAGGCTTAATACTGAAAGAATTTGTTGACATTAGCAATAAAGGTATTCTATATTTTTGGAAATCGGCCAGGACGATCTTGGATCGACCTGGATGAAATTCACAATTATGCCTTAATTAATCAGACAAATCAAGGAAGTAATTTAGGTTGATTGATACGATCACATCGTCCTAGATGATCTCAGGATCGGCCAGGACGATCTAGTCAAAAAACCTTAGTTACTTCTGGACGATAAATATCGGCCAGCATAAATTCAGGGCGATGTACTGTACGATCGGGATCGAACAGCTTGAACTCAGGGCGATGCTCTGGATGATTTTCCTATGATTTGAACTGATTGGCCTGGACGATCGTGAGATCGTCCTGGATGATCAAGCCAATTTTCAATCGTCCAGTTTGCATTCAGAGTGATGCTTTGGCCGATCTCATGGGATTTGTACTGATCGGCCAGGACGATTTCCATATCATCCTGGACGATATAGTCGGTAACTTGCAATTAATGAGCTCCTTTGAAGCTCTTCTATTTAAGAGCTTTTGTACAACATTTTTGAACATCTTTGGCTGCTGTCTTGACCTGAGAAAACCTAAAGTAGAGAGAGAGAGGTAAAGAGAGAGAAAGGATCTTGTGAGGGGGAGCTTGTGAGAGGATTCACAAGGGTTGTTCCAAGCATTGTTCCACTTCTTCTTCCCTAGAGTCTCTTGTCCTTGGAAGGGTTGGGAGAGGTAAGTTTTAGCAAACGATTCAGGTTCTCTGCCTACTTAAGGAAGAAGTAAAAGGAGGAAGGTTCTCTTCCTTGCCAGGTGTGGCAAAAAGAGGTGTTTGTAAAGTCTTCTCCGCCTAGTTGTGGGGGCTGAAGGAGAATCACGATTGTAGTGCAATACTCGGAGTGCGCCTCTGGGGAGTGGACGTAGGTCGAGTTGACTGAATCACTATAAACCCTTGTGTTCTTATTTTTACTTCTTCGGCATTTATTTTCTTCTGCACTTATTTCTGTGGTGATTTGGTTTGCATTCGTGTTTTGCTTAAAGAAATTTTTAAATACTAATTCACCCCCCTCTTGGTTAGCCTTGGGCCAGTTCTATAGGGTTTAACATCCCTAACGAACTTT
>NW_021466741.1:0-220 GCF_001605985.2 Dendrobium catenatum
TTGATGAATTTGATGATCTGAATAAAAATCATGATATTTTAAAATCATCATATGTTGATCTTGAAAAAGAATTTAAAATATTTAAGGATGAATCTGAGAGCAAAACATATCAAATTAATTATACAAATCGAATCTTGGAAGATATGAATTCATTTTATAAGTTGATAATAAGAGCTCTTGATGATAATAGGATACCCCCCAAACTTGAAGATTTTACAAA
>NW_021466742.1:0-239 GCF_001605985.2 Dendrobium catenatum
ATGGAAAGATCCAAGTTAATAGTTATGCTGAAGACGATGAAGTGTTATGGGTAAAAAGATGAAGCATTTCATTTGCAAATGTATTACAGGAAGTACAAGAGTATTTTAATGTAAACTTGATGCAATTAAACTCTTTGATATTTTTTAATAGCCTGCTCTTAAAATGCAATTAATATAAATAAAATTAAAAAATATAATGAAAATAAATAAAAATGTATATATAAAATAAATGGATGAGA
>NW_021466743.1:0-332 GCF_001605985.2 Dendrobium catenatum
TCTCGTTTGCATGCCCTATAAATCTTTGCCTCTCAAACGCTCACGCCACCCAAAGCCAGCCAACCTCACTCCCGACATCCTCGAGCTCCTCCGACCCTACATGAAGCCTGATCTCTTCCTATTTCCCTTCAACCCACCTCCACCTCTCATCCAATCGATCCTTTCCATTCAAACGGTCACTACTACCGGCCGTCTCTCACGCACATGTAACTTCTTTAATACCACATTTTTTCTTCTTACCTCCATCACTTACTCTCCTTCCTGCCCTCCATGTATCGTGCCACATTTTATATTATTCCTTCTTCTTCTTTCTCTAATCTTTCTTTTCCTCC
>NW_021466744.1:0-529 GCF_001605985.2 Dendrobium catenatum
GTTTTTCATTTTAAATTATTATATCATGTACAAATATACAAATATGAGTGAATGAAACATCTACAACAGAATGGACAAATGTTATTTTCCTAACTTTAGCATTTCTGTTTACTTTAATGGCAGATTTCAAAGAAACAATCAAATCCTCATTTATATCATTCAGATTCCACGTCATTACTTTAAAAACATTGCATGCAGAATACGTCATATATTATGACGCATTTAGGCAATGCGCCAAAGCACATGACGCATTCTTAAATGCGCCAGGATGTAGAACGCATTCTAGAATGCGCTAGCTCTTCCGGCGTATCCGCTTCTTTCCAAATTATTTCTCATTCGTGCTGCTTTTCCTAAATCTAACTTAATATCTGCTCGTTTTAAAAAAAAATGGCCATTAATTATCATGTCAGTTTGGTTTTTAAATAGTTCAATTCTGTTGAATGATTGGGCATTATCTTTTGGCATTTTGGATAAATGTATAATAATCCGACTACAACAACTACAACAACATCAAGCCTTTATCCCACTA
>NW_021466745.1:0-1003 GCF_001605985.2 Dendrobium catenatum
TTCCCTGTGATGTAAGGTAGTTGCGGAAACTAGAGTTCAAGAATTCTGTCCCGCCATCTGAGCGTAAACATTTTATATAATGATTCGTTTGTTTTTCGACAAAGGTTTTGAATTGAACAAAAATAGAAAATACTTCAGACTTATTGTGCATAGGAAATACCTAAGTAAATTTAGAAAAATCATCTATGAAAACTACGTAGTAAAGAAAGCCTTGATGAGAGGGGAATGGTGATGGTCCCCAAACATCCGTATGAATAACTTGTAAAGGAACAAAAGATCTAGTCGAATGATGATTAAACACAAGTCTATGGCCTTTGGAGGCAGTACAAGTTTTACACAAAGAAAAATTCTTTGGTATATGCAGCAATTTATTCGAATTTGAAACTAAATGCATTGTTTGTCTATTGGGATGTCCCATTCTCTGATGCCAGAGAAAGGCCCGATCAGTAGAAGCAGTGAGAGCTATCTGGTCTTTGTGAGAGTTGCTTGATCTAATCGGATATAAGCCTCGTCGACTTGGTCCCTCCAGAATGGTTTGATTTGTCGTCAAATCCTTAATACGAAAACCGTTAGAATCAAAATAAACCGAGACATTGTTGTCTTTGATTAATTGAAATATTGAAAGCAAATTGTGTGATAAATTTGGAACATGAAATAGTGATTGAAGTTTTAACTTACTGTTAGGTGTATGCAGAATACCATTGCCGGAATGAGCAATCGGTATGTTCCTGCCATCACCTATGATGATGCTATCATTACCAGAATACGATGCTGCTTGAGAGACGTTGTCGATCGAGTGAGTCAAGTGTGCAGCTGCACCTGAATCCAGATACCAGTCCTGATTCTCATTTTCTGTCGCAGCAAGCAGTGCACGAGATGTTGGAGGCTGTGATTCCGGAGGATTAACCGTCATATTTGATCTGAGCCAGCAGTTATTTGCAGTGTGTCCGCATTTATTGCATATTTGGCATTGCACTGGCTGGCCATTACTCGATCTTGATGG
>NW_021466746.1:0-396 GCF_001605985.2 Dendrobium catenatum
GGGCTCGAACCAGGGTTCGGGTTAGGTCAGTTTAGCTTCTAGGAAACTTCTAGAGTCGGGTCCAGAGGCTAGGCAAGCCTTATTTAAGCTGGGGAGTTTGGGTTGAGCGGGTTGACCAAGTAAGCTCATTTGAGTTCCCATTGACTGTTTGACTAGTCAATAGGGTCAAAGCCTATTGCGTTGGCATCAAAGAAGGCTGTGGAGTCCCTTCCAATGGCTGGATGGGCATGGTTTGGACTGGATAAGGTTTGATGGGTCAGGTTGAGGAGTTTGGGCATTTAAATACTTAGTTTGATTGTTTGACCAGTCAACTTGAGTTGTTGACTGGTTAGGTGGCAGTGAAGGGGTCTAGTGAGCTATTTGGGGTACATTGGACTCAATGCCAAAGTAAAGAAA
>NW_021466747.1:0-284 GCF_001605985.2 Dendrobium catenatum
TGATGGTACCCACTCTTAAGATCTATCTTGGAAAAGTGAGTGGCTCCAGTCATCATGTCTAGCATGTCATCTAGCCGAGGAATGGGAAATCTATACTTGACAGTAATCTTGTTGATAGAGCGACTATCAACACACATTCGCCACGAGCCGTCCTTTTTGGGAGTTAAAAGAACAGGAACAGCGCAGGGGCTAAGGCTCTCCTTAATGAATCCTCGTTGTAGGAGTTCATCGACTTGTTTCTTAAGCTCAGAGTGTTCAGTCGGGTTCATGCGGTAGTGAGGAAG
>NW_021466748.1:0-942 GCF_001605985.2 Dendrobium catenatum
AAGTAAACTCCTACAGGGGGTTTCCTTTTTCATTTGGACATCCTTCTGGAGGAGTCACTATGAGGAGCCAGAAGGAAGAACGAAGATGATCCAAAGACGAATCAAGGAAGTGAAGAAGAAGATCGAAGCAGTAGAAATGTCTTATTTTGAAGATTTGCGTCATTCCTGGGTTATTGTCGATGGAGCCCGGCCACCATTATTTACCGTACTCTGTGATGTAATATTGTATGGCACTTTCCATGGACACTCTCTTTCGTGGGCTTTCTTTATTTTTGTTGTGTTTTCTTTACTTTGCTTGCGCATTAGAACTGCATGATTTTTCCTAAGTTTCTTAAATTGCTTTGTTTGGGTGTGGCTCGGACGGAGTCAACGTTAGGCTCTTTAAGATGTTAAATTTTCTATAAAGTTAAAATTTTCTTAAGCAAGATAAAAAATGAATATAGGGTTAAAATTAATCAATCTTTCTAAAAAAATTAATGCATGACTTCTTTAAAGGGTCACCTTTTTAAATTACAATAAATAAGCCTTGCTCACTTTGCAGTGACTATTGGCCAATCCTAATTGGCCCTACCATCACATGCATAGCCTTGAGTCAGCATATAGATTTTTCTATTATAACATAGAGAGATAGTTCACTTTGCATAAGCATAGTACCATTCATGGTCGGGTTTGATACCCACTTTCTTTTTTCTGTACCTCTTACCACTCTTGCATTTGCATAAGACTGGACAACATGGATTTGATACGTTAGGTGGAGTTTAGCTGGTACCCCTTTCCGAGCAGGGTGATAAATCCAGGTCGGGGCTGCTTAGATCCCTAGTGGGGTTTAAGTTATAAGTCCCCTCGGTGTGTCTCTTTCATTTGTATTGAATTCTGAGTCTGTTATTTCTTTTAGGATAGTAATCTGATCTTTGATCTTCTAAACTCAAAATTTTAATCACA
>NW_021466749.1:0-317 GCF_001605985.2 Dendrobium catenatum
TTTTCCTTACTACTCATATCAGTGGAAGTATTATATATTCTCCCTCCTCCAAAATGAGCTACTAATCATCTTGGTCATTCACAAAAAATTGAGTGGACAAAGTATTAGCATAATTACTATTAATCATCATAAAGTCCTTATCAAGAATTTTTTTTATTAATAACATAGGGACCGAATGGAGGTGATAAAAAAATATTTTGATTAGTAGTAATAACAAACATTTGCTCATCCATATTTTCAAAACCATTAGCTAGAAAAGAATTAAAGTTATTAAAAACTGTTTGAGAAATAATAGGATCCTCGATAATGGTAGGTGG
>NW_021466750.1:0-243 GCF_001605985.2 Dendrobium catenatum
CGAAAGTGTGAGAGAGGGAGTTCCGACCTAGGAGGCGATTTTTCTCTGTGCGTGCGAATCCAAAGGGAGAGGGCTGGGTGATTTCGTGAACTGCCTGGGAGAGGTCGTGAACTACTAGAGGGGATGGGGGTCTTGTTCTGTGTGAATGCAAGAGAAAGAGAGAGGAGCAATTCGCAACTGTAAGAGAGTGGGAGCAGTTCGAAACCTAAGAGGGAGTTGGGGTCATTTTTGGGTAGATAGGGG
>NW_021466751.1:0-284 GCF_001605985.2 Dendrobium catenatum
AACTTTATTTGAAGTCTTCAACAATCTGGAGTATAATGTTCCTGAAATATTAGTACACACAAGAGCAAAAATAATTCTTCCAAAATGTGTTAGGCAAAAATAATAATCAAAACAATAATATTTGGTAACATCAAAAACATACAAGTTGTAAGAATTTAAAATATGCAAAGCTAAGTAGTAACTCTCTCAACAATGCATGCTTTATTAAGGGATTATATTACTAAACTAGTGTGGGCGATGGTTTATTGTTTTCAGGTTGGGCAGTCAACTCGGAGGTGGCCTGG
>NW_021466752.1:0-1784 GCF_001605985.2 Dendrobium catenatum
TAATTCATGATATCCTTCTACATGATCCTGATCAAACTCATGGAAGTTATTAATAAAGAAATTAAGGCATTTAAGCCTTGTTTAATGGAGTGAGGAATGCAACTTACCAGCCTAAGAAAGTCATTATGTTGTTCTTCTTCTGAATTGATTGCCCTATCTAGAATGCTGCCTGATATAGCACTGTGCAAGGAAAACCAAGTAGTGTTTAACAAATGGAATTAATTACTGTTGCATTCAGAACAATGAAAGAACAGGAACTACAAAGGGTAAATACACACTTGAGCACATCCAAGAAGAGAAATTTGGGTAATTGTCAGTTGGATGCCTCACATGGTCTAAGTTTTTTAAAGCCCTCCATTTCGGTCCCAAGAGGTTTTTGATTTTTCACCTAGTCCCCTAGCTTAGTTTCAAGTGTTCAAAGAGGCCTTTTTTTGCTAACACCATTAAAATCTCCATTAATTTAGCTGACATGAATTATTTTATACTTAAATTTAAATGGTATTAATTTTAATGATCAAATACCCTAATTGTTTCTGATTGGTCCCTAGATGAAATTCAAGTCTTCATAAAGTTCTTATCAGTTTCTTGTTCCATTCTGGAATTAGGATTCTTCTGCAGTGATATATCCAGACCCTATCCGTTGGCATTGGAGTATTGTATTTCTAGAGATTGTTGTTCATTTTCTACAAAATTTATTTGAACTACTTTGGTCAAATAATATTAATTTCTACAACCAAAATACTCCCATCATCAACTTGCTCTATTGTAGTGTTAGGTTTTTGAAGGAAAGAAAGTGAGAGAAGTGATATTTGCATTTTGAAATTAGTATTAGACAAGTCAATCGCTTTGCTTTAAAATTTTCTAAAGAAGAATAAAACACTATTTTCTTTCATTGTAGTTTGATGATAATAAAAAAGATCAAAGCCAGCAACTTGATTGGGATAAAAATGATATTCAGATTGGAAGTAAAATTAGAGTATGCCCCTTAATCATGTATGAATTTCGCTCCTGGACTGATTGGCAGTTTGGCACCAATATCAAATATATATTCAATGAATTCAATTAGAATAGACCCGTTTAGGAAGAACAAGGTTCACAACCAATTTGGATGACTTCAATTGGGGCCAACAATAGCTACACTCTGATAAGATAGGAGAGCAACGGATGATGAATTAATGGAACAAGGATATAGAGATATCCAAAGTAGAGTCCTCAGATCATTAGTTTGGATATACTATCCAGAATTCATAGGTCTTGTTTTAACTCTATTGCTCTATCTATTAAATTTATTTTTAAAACTTTAAATGCCAAAGCACAAATTGATTCAGATCAACATGATGTGATAGATTCCAAGCTCTAATTATCTACTGTTGGTTAGGTCGACCCACTCAATAATTGTAATTTTAGAAGAACTATATGAGAGGTAAACGCAATGAAAAAGGACAATAAGCTTGTAGCGGCAAGAGGGTGTGGGATCATTCCAGGGGATGAGATCATCGGAGATCATCAAAATAGGAGGAAAGTTTGAGGGTTGCTTCCTACATTACATTTTTTTTTACTCAATTACCAATTATGCTAATAGAGTGACTTATGTGCTATGATGCACCGACACGGCACTTAGAGAGGGTATGCAGTGTCGGACACGCGTCGGACACGGCATGGACACGTGTCCTACACGGTATTGGAGTGTCGCAATTAAAAAAATTAAAATTAAAATCGGACACACGTGTCCGAGACGCGTGTCCCATTATTAAATGAGGTATCGCTAGGTACATGCTCGGTAC
>NW_021466753.1:0-2939 GCF_001605985.2 Dendrobium catenatum
AGTTGTAGTTTCTATTTCTGTGGATTGCTTCCTATTTCTGTATTGTGTTTTTTCTTCATTTTTTTGTTGTTGTTTCCTCCTCCTTTTTGAGATGTCAAAAGGGGGTGTAGTGTGTTTGTACTTGCTCTCTTGATTAGTATGTTTGTACTTGTTCTAGTAAAAACTTGTTTAGTTAGAAATTAATTTTTGATATGTTTCCATCATCAAAAAGGGGGAGATTGTTACAAACATATTTTTAGATTTTGATGATAGCAAATGAATCTTGCTTCACTCCGACTATTTTTTTTCTACTGACTTTTCAGGACAAAGATCAAACGGAAATCGAAATCATCTCAAGATAGGGTAGATTAGGGTTGAGTCAGTCTGTAATTTTATTTTTTCCCTCTTGAGTAAATTATAATATTTGGTGTGACTAATGCAAAGTAACCCTACACACACACATACTTGAGAGACTTAGAATTTCTATTTTTACTTAAATCGGCCAGAACGATATTTACATCGTCCTGGACGATCGGGCTTAAAACAGAAAGTCTAATCAGGGGTTCTTAATTAAGGCAGCCGTCATTAGCAAATCGGCCTGGACGATATGTGTATCGGCAAGGACTATAGGATTAAAACAGAAAGAAATTGCCGCCATAAACAATTAAGGTATTTTGTATTTTTGGAAATCAGCTAGGACGATCATGGATCGGCCTGGACGATATTCACAATTATGCATTAATTAATCAAACAAATCAAGGAAGTAATTAAGGATGATTGATACGATCACATCGTCCTGGACGATTGCAGGATCGGCTAATACGATCTATTCAAAAACCTTAGTTACTTCTACACGATTAATATCGACCAGCACAAATTCAGAGCGATGCTCTGGACGATTTTCCTCTGATTTGAACTGATCGGTCGGGGCGATCGTGATATCATCCGGGATGATCAAGCCAATTTTTAATCATTCAATTTGCATTCAGGGCGATGCTCTGGCCGATCTTCTAAGATTTGTACTGATCAGCCTGGACGATTTGCATATCATCCTGGACGATATAGTCGACAACTTGCAATTAATGAGCTCCTTTGAAGCTCTTCTATTTAAGAGCTCTTGTTCAACATTTTTGAACATCCTTGGCTGTTGTCTTGACCTGAGAAAACCTAAAGGAGGGAGAGAGAGGATCTTGTGAGGGGGAGCTTGTGAGGGGATTCACAAGGGTTGCTCCAAGCATTGTTCCACTTCTTCTTTCCTAGAGTCTCTTGTCCTTGGAAGGATTGGGAGAGGTAAGTTCCAGCAAGCGATCAAGGTTCTCTGCCTGCTTCAGGAGGAAGCAAAAGGAGGAAGGTTCTCTGCCTTGTCAGGTGTGACAAAAAGAGGTGTTTGTAAAGGCTTCTCCGCCTAGCTATGGGGGCTAAAGGAGAGTCACGATTGTAGTGCAATACTCAGAGGGCACCTCCGGGGAGTGGACGTAGGTCGAGTTGATCGAACTACTATAAACCCTTGTGTTCTTATTTTTACTGCTTCCGCATTTATTTCTTCCGTACTTTTTATGGTGATTTGGTTTGTACTTTTGCTTTGTCTAAAGATTTTTTAAAATACCAATTCACCCTCCCTCTTGGTTAGCCTTGGGCCAGTTCTATAGGGCTTAACATCCCTAACAAACTTTCAAACATTGCCACTTGGAAGTTAAAGTAAATCCTATATTAATCAAGTTATCATCAATAAGAATGAACTTATGCAAAATTCTCCAAATGAAAATAGCCATAGTGGAAGAAATACTTTTATGCTAAATCATAGAATAAATATTAGTAGCATCATTTGTAGCTCTAAAATAATTCCAAGTATCATTTAATCTAAAACTCCCATCTTTGGACAAGTTGCATAATAATAAATCATTATAATCAGTGTTAAGAGAAAGGTTAAATTTTTTTTGAATGATAAAATTAGGAATAACATTGGCAAGTTTATCCTAATCTCAATAATTATTAGAAATAAAATTGTTCACCTTAACCGCTGTACCAGAAGAAGTGTTCATAATGGCATTAATAGATTGACCACCCTAGCGGTCTTGCCAAAAGAAAATATTCCCACTGCCAAGCTCCAAAGAGAGATGAGGTTCAACCATCCACTTAAATTTGTAAAGTCTCTGTCACACTTTAGAATCACCTTTATTAAAATAACACATAGTCGGGTGCCTACCAATACAATACTTTGCAAACATAAACTTAGCCAAGAGGCTGCTTTTAGCACGAAAGTTGTACCATAACTTGAAAGGAAAAGCATGGGCCAAATCAAGCAAACTCTTACTGTTACAAATCTATTTTCATGACTTATATTTTGATGATTGACAAACACTGTTGATTCTCTTGGACTGCCTGTTATTTCTAACTTTTCAGGAATCGAAGATCGGACGAACAAACGAAGCCAGTTCAAGATTGTGTAGGTTAGGGTTGAGTCAGTCTGTAATTTTCTTTTTCTCTTCTTGAGTCTATTTGTAATGTTCAAAGAGACTGATGCTAAGTAACCCTACACACACACACTTGAGAGACTTAGAATTTCTGTTTTTACTCACATCGGCCAGGACGATTTAGTTTAAAATAGAGATTCTATTCGGGATTCTTAATTAAGGCAGCCGTCATTACCAAATCGTCCTGTACAATACGTGTATCGGCCAGGACGATAAGCTCAAAATAGAACAAAGTTGCCGCCATAAAAAATTAAGGTATTTTGTAATTTTTGGTAATTGGCCAGGACGATCTTGGATCGGCCTGGACAATATTCACAATTATGCCTTAATTAATCAGACAAATTAAGGAAGTAATTAAGGATGATTGATACGATTATGTCATCCTGGACGATCGCAGGATCGACCAAGACGATCTATTAAAAAACCTTAGTTACTTCTGGACGATAAAAATCGGACAGCTTGAATTCAGGGCGATGCTCTGGACGA
>NW_021466754.1:0-376 GCF_001605985.2 Dendrobium catenatum
AATAGAAAAACGCCTCGTTCTCTCAAAATACTCAATGAATTTTTACGAAATTTTAAACATATGATCTAGGCATGTACATAAATCATGGGGAATGTTTGGATCAACTTATAAAGTGCTTTTCAAAAAGCTATTTAACCATAAGAGTTGTGACCTATTCTAAGAGATTTTGAGAGATCTAACCGTCCGATTTTTGCATTCTTAGGCTCGTTGGATTCGTTGAAACTGCAGCAATATTTCTCCAGTTGACGTTGAACCCTGGTTCTCCTCGGATCGAGTGGAAATCAGCCCGGAAGGGACGTGGGGCTTGGTTTCGCCAGAGTTCTCGCCGCCGGCGACTCAAGCTCGTCGGATCTTGGTTGGGGAAGATGGGAAAACT
>NW_021466755.1:0-264 GCF_001605985.2 Dendrobium catenatum
TTTCCTTGCTTGTGTTATCTTGAAGTGTTGGGCAATTGGCTCTCACATGTCCAGGTTTCCTGCATTCAAAACAAACAACATCAGAAGATCC
Organism: Dendrobium catenatum; assembly: GCF_001605985.2. Taxonomy (NCBI): domain Eukaryota; kingdom Viridiplantae; phylum Streptophyta; class Magnoliopsida; order Asparagales; family Orchidaceae; genus Dendrobium; species Dendrobium catenatum. The sequence goes on from NW_021466755.1 coordinate 92, forward strand.
TTTAATATGTTTATTATCCTTACCTTTTCTCCAACTTTGATGATGCTTTTGTTTCTTCCTTAGAAAGCTTTTGAATTGCCTTGTGATGAAGGCAACTTCATCGCTTTCAGACTTGGAAGATTCAGAATTCAATTTTTGCGCCTTCAGTGCAATTATTTTCTCCTTTTTCTTCT
>NW_021466756.1:0-204 GCF_001605985.2 Dendrobium catenatum
GTAGTGGGATAAAGGCTTGATGTTGTTGTTGTTTTTGTATTGTATTTCCATTTAAATTCTGAAAGGAATATTTTATATAATTGTTTTATTTATTTTTGGAGACTATTATAAAAAAGGCAATGTAAATTTAAATGCATATATGATGGAAAATTGATATATAAATTTTTATGATTGAAAATATGCATAGATTATCATGAGAGTATA
>NW_021466757.1:0-339 GCF_001605985.2 Dendrobium catenatum
TTCTTTTGGGTAATTCTCCTAGGGTTTTTCATACTAGAATGACAAAGTCTCCTATGCCAAAGCCATGATTCATCAGAAACAGTTTTTAAACAAAAAATAGTAGGAGATAGAATAGAATTCAAATCTAGCATGTAAATATTATTAACCCTTTTTCCATTTAAGATTTCTTTTCCATTTAGGCTTAATATGTAGCTAGTAGGTAATAATTTCACATTATAGCCCTTATCACATAGCTGACTTACACTTAACAGATTATGTTTTAAGCCTTCAACCAATAACACATCGTCTATAAAAATTTTTTAGAAATTTCCAATCATATCTGATCCAACCACTTTCTTT
>NW_021466758.1:0-293 GCF_001605985.2 Dendrobium catenatum
ATCTTTGGAATCATCAAAACTACATAAGTTGCAAAAAATGTAAAGCATGCAAATAGCAACTACCTTAACAGGTGCCTCCAAGGAGTGGACATAGGTCAAGGTTTGACCAAACCACTATAAATCTAGTGTGTTCTTTCTTATTTTTTGCTTCCGCATTTAATTTCAGCATTTGGTTTTCTTTGTGGTTATTTTGGTTTAAGTTTTATCTTTGGTTTTAAAGTTATTCAATTCACCTCTCTCTTTGTTAGCCTTGGGCCAGTTCATATGGGCTTAACATCCCTAACGAATTTTCA
>NW_021466759.1:0-825 GCF_001605985.2 Dendrobium catenatum
TGCTCCCTCCATTGCTTGCATGACATTTACATGTATACTATTCTATTTTATTTATATTAATAATATACCATTGCTTTCGAGAAATAAAATAATGACAAAAAACATTATTAATTTAATCTATTTAAAAATTAATTTGAAGTGTCTGAATTCAACCAAAATAATATAATATAATAAAGACTTCTTGCAGTTAGCCAATGCTATGTGCGCTCAATTAACAAATCAAATAAAAAAAATATTGTATGCATAATCGAGAATCAAAGAATATAATCTTACTAAGTTCAATGAGCTCATGAATTTGATTGCCCAATGGTGCAATTTCTTCGCTTCATGGTGAAAATCTAGACTTCCTTTTATTTATTATATATGGTTCACTTATGTCACATTTGCGATAATTTTTTTTATTATTTTTAAATGCAGTATTTTAGTACAAAATTTTTTTGAACTAGAAAATTGTTTTAAAAAGTTGTCATTAACAAAGCCTAAGGCTTCATTTGGGACGGCTTTCTTCTTACTTTCTACTACAAATTTTTTTTGAATTTGAAAATTTTGTGCTAAAAAGCCAGTTTAAAAAACAGTATGAAAGCTGTACCAAATAAAACCTAAGTCCTAGACGGCTCCTTCAACTTGCACTAGAGAATGGTTAATCTTCCATTGATTTTAAAAGATTGAAACATTTAATATCTAAAGAAGATGATGAGAAAGTCATATAACGATATGGAGTCAAGTAATTGGTCAAATAATTTTTTGATAATATATTTAATAAATTAAATTATGTATATTTTTCAATCATTATTTAAACTTATATGATTAAGTGTCCACCTCTAG
>NW_021466760.1:0-349 GCF_001605985.2 Dendrobium catenatum
ATTCATTAAATGTGTAACAAAAAAAAAAAAAGAGAGAGTGGCTTCCTTTTCTAAATCTTGAATATCATAGGACCTATCCATCCTTTAGTATATATTTTTTAACACTTGACTTTGAGAATTCAAAATTTTGGTTCATCATCAAGCATTGATGTTCTATTAGATGTAAAATATATATATCATATAATAGATTTGAAAATTATTAATTTTCTACTTCTAATTTGATTTTCTTTTGATATAATTCTTAATTAAAAAAAATGAAGAAGAAAATCTCAGTTTTGCTTGTAGGAAGCTTTGATCTGGGTTAACAAAATTTAAATATTGAGACCTCTCTAATTAGCAATTTGAGTAG
>NW_021466761.1:0-347 GCF_001605985.2 Dendrobium catenatum
GAAGCCAACGCCTGTGCCGACTGGTTGGCTAATTTTGACTGTCAGCTTGAGAGTTTTCAAAACTTGGATATCTATAATTTGAATCCTTTTTTGAAAGGATTAATTACTCTTGATAAGACTGCTCTCCCTAATATTAGACATGCTTAATCTTTTTTATTTTTTGCTTATGTTATTGTTAAATTTTCTCTATTATAGTATACTGGGTTTTTTTTGGCTTCTTTCAGATCCAGTTTGTTATTAACTGCTCTTTTCCTTACTTTAACTGGTTGTCGTCTACGTTGAAAGGTGTTTGTTGCCTGCTTAATAATTCTGTTCAGCTGGTTATTAGGTATATCTATATTAACTTT
>NW_021466762.1:0-239 GCF_001605985.2 Dendrobium catenatum
ACTTCTTTTTCTCCCTTTTCATCTGACCTGACACCTCGGAGCTCCAGTGGTTCCAATATCACATGCAAATCGTCCGTCAGTGTCTCTGGTAACTCCGTACTAACTGTATGCTCCCCAATAGCTCTCCTCAACTATGACACGTGAAAAACTGGGTGTATGATAGCTGATGGGGGAAGCTTCAGTCGATATGCCACTGCCCCAATTTGTCCAACACTTCATAGGGCCCGAAGTACCTTGGA
>NW_021466763.1:0-1336 GCF_001605985.2 Dendrobium catenatum
ATGTCAGTTCATTGGAAATTCATTAGTTTCATGGTCTAGTAGAAATTAAAATTTAGTGGCTCTATCTACTGCTGAAGCTGAATACATTGCTTTAGGAAGTTGTGTGACACAAGTACTTTGGTTAAAATAACAGTTGATTGATTTAGGATTGTCTATAGGCACTATTCTTATTTATTGTGATAAAACTAGTGCTATTTGTATTTCTAAAAATCCTATTCAACATTCAAGAACCAAACACATTGACATAAGGCATCATTTCATAAGGGATCATGTATCCAAGGGAGAAATTGAACTTACCCATGTTTCAACTTAAAATGAACTTGCAAATATTTTTACAAAACCTTTAGCCTTTGATACTTTCAGTACATTAAGAACAAGGCTTGGAGTGATTGATTTAAATGCTTAGATAAAAATATTTTCTGTCACATTGATTATTTTTTGTTCATTGTGTTTTTTAGTTTGTTTATGTGATATTTTCTTCTTAAAAGGTCTGTGTTTAAGTATTGTCTCGTTTGTTTTTGTTTTGAGTGTGAAAATGTAAATTTGTTGTCATCATCGTCTGGGACAAAAATGTTTCGTACCGGACGATTTGTGTAGTGTGTAACCGTGTGCATAAAATATTCAGTTTTTAAAATTGTATTTTTGTCTGTACGATCGTATATCGTTTAGGACGAAATTTTTTCAAGCGTCAGGACGAATGCATAAAACAGTTGAATGGATAAGGTAGTTTTTATTACTATTCGTCCGTACAAACCTTTGGTTCGTCCAGACAAACAAATGTCAGTTCATAGCGGGGGACGGTTTTCAACTTCCATTAAAACGAATTGAATTTCTGATCGTCTGGACGAACACGTGTTCGTCTGTATGATCATTTTGTTCCAAAGCCTGTACAAAAGGACGCTTCGTAAGTTGTGTGCTTACAAAAAGCCTTTTCCTTTTTGACTCATTCGTTCGTCCATACGAAATTTTTTTGTATGGGACAAATCGAATTCGTACGGGACGAACGAAAATTTCGTCTGGTACGAACAGTCATTTTTCCATAAATTGACGGTAATTTTTTTTACTAAACAATCACTTTCACACATCTCTTTCAAATCTTTATTCTCTTAAGATCTTTCAATGAAAAGTTCTAGCAAGCGTCAAAAGTCTTTGACTAAGGGTCCACCAAGAAACTTGTTTGAAAATTTCCTTTCTAAAGCCAAAGAAGAATCCTATGCTAGGTTTGTCTCCGTGAAAATTACCCCATCTAGAGTACTCCTATAGGAACAATTAACTTTTAAGGTAATGCACTTATTTGCCTCTACTCATTTTGGTTTAATCCTCACTTTAGTACACT
>NW_021466764.1:0-254 GCF_001605985.2 Dendrobium catenatum
CATCCTCTGGTCTTCTAGCCTCTGGTAACTGGAAATCCGGCTTCTTTAACAAACTCTTGAAAATCTTTTTAATTGACTCCCTTTTAAATGGATAAGGCTTTGCCAATCGCTCTCTAAAAGGGATGAAGGAAAGATCTCTAGTATGCTTTGAAACTATCTGAAAGGACTGCTTCTGAGGTGGCTGTGGTGGAGGTGGAGTGCAAGGCTGACTAACCACTGGCCTCTTCCCCTTATCAACCGCTGAGACCATAGCT
>NW_021466765.1:0-462 GCF_001605985.2 Dendrobium catenatum
CCCAAGATCGTTGAATTCCAATATCATTAAGACCTTCAAATATTTAACTAACAGTTCATGATCAAAGGATTTAATATTGGTCATACATCCGATCCACTCCACATTTGCCCTTGATCCTCCTCCTATTTACAGGTCATGCCATCCTCAAAAAACTATAAATAGCCCCTCATTTCTCTTGAGAAGGGACAAAAGCAAGAAGCGAGAAGGAAGGAAGAAGAGGAAAAGAGAAGAATAGGAGGGAACAAACTCCTCATCGACCACGGTCATAATTCCGCCCGACTTACAAGTGACGCCGAAATTCTGCCCGACCTTCAAGTGACGTTGAAGTTTCACCAGAACTCCAAGTAACGCCAGAATTTCGCCCAACCTTCAAGTGACGCAGGAATTCCTCCTGACCTCCAAGTAACGTCGGAGTTCTGACCGATCTCCAAGTGACTCTGGAGTTTTGCCGGAATACCATCT
>NW_021466766.1:0-600 GCF_001605985.2 Dendrobium catenatum
CTGCTTTACTGTGGACTATCGGTGATTTTCCAGCTTACGGTTAGACCGCCGGCTATCGCCGGTAAAGTAACCGGCGGTCTACCGGCGAAGGCCGGCAGTTTTAAAAACAAACGACGGCTAACTAAACCGCCGGAGTACCGTCGGTAAAAAGACCGCCGGTAAGCCGTCGGTCAAATAACCGGCGGCGTCACAGCCGGAAAACCGCCGGTCCAAAATCCGGTTGAAATCGGAGGTCGGAGCCGCCGGAAAACCGCCGGCAACATAAACCGCCGGTAATAGTTTCCTACTCGATTTTTTCCGGAGCCGCAAAAACCGCCGTAAAGCCGCCGGTAGACAAAAAAACCGCCGGTTAATATAGGCTAACCGCCGGATTTAGGCGTTTTTCCTGTAGTGAGTATGTCCTACAGGCAATTGCATACTCTCTAATCTCTAGAAATTATTAGTACTCGCCCGTTGAGGCTACATAATGGAGAAAAATTTTCTTTTAGTTCTTACTTTATTCTCTAAAATATTTATCATGAAGAAATTGGTAGAGAAAGTTGACAAAACACACATTCCAGAACACGTATTGGTCAAGTGGAAGTTAACAAAAGACATAAT
>NW_021466767.1:0-755 GCF_001605985.2 Dendrobium catenatum
TATGTTTAATTTTAAATAAAATTCATCTTTCAATAAAAAAATATTGGCTCCCTAAATTTATTCTATTCATATTAGTCAAACTATTAATTTAAATACAATAAATATAATTCCGTATTTTTTAATAGCTTGTTAAGTATTTGCTTATGGGCTAAATCATTTTAGAGTAATCACAATGATGATGAGGTCTTTTTACTAACTAGTTTGAAGGATTGATCATCACTTAGAGGAGAGCTCAACTGTATAAGACAAGTAGGCTCGATTGAAGATTTAATTCTATGTTGTCTTGGTAGTTTAATATATGACTCATTTAGTTTCATGCATTAGTCTTCAGTGGGTAAATAATTTTGTTAGTCTGACATTAATAAACGCCGACAAGAATCTAAAGATTGAAAGAATTGGTATTTTTTTTAACACCTCTTCATAATATAATACTATCAGCAGCGCTCACTAATTTCATTTTAAATCAATTAAAAACAAGCAAAAATATGCTATACTATCTACACAGCCATCTTCTTCAATATAACTACTTACTTTTCAAAATCCATATAAGAATAACCAAAAGTTTCAAATCTATAACACCGCATACTAAATCTTCGCTTTGCCAATCAAACAAGAATAACACGAAAACCTACAAAAGATAATAAAACTAAACCTTCGCCCTCCCATGTCGACCACCCGCCTATGTTCTCAACCACTCTCCACCTCAGTTTGCTCAACCTTCTTGCGAACCCTAATACATCACAACAATATCGTCA
>NW_021466768.1:0-233 GCF_001605985.2 Dendrobium catenatum
AAAATAATTAAATAAATAATTATGACTGCACAAAAAAATTTAAAAAATACCTATATAGATTCAGACAAATCAAATCTTGAAGGCACTATTGAATGATCTCTTTTTCTTTTCCTTGATTGGAAATAGAATGCAGATTAGGTGTGAGCCATTACAACTCAACATGTCACACACATCAATTGAAATTTCTAAATATTTTATTTATTAAGCATTCAACTGGGTCTAGAAGCACTTGA
>NW_021466769.1:0-245 GCF_001605985.2 Dendrobium catenatum
TTTAATATATTTTAGATTATTTTTATATTTCAGAGATTCTAATATTTTAAGTTAATATTATTTAATGATTATTTTAAGTAATTATTTTTTAAAATCATTTTAAATAACCATTTATTGTACTTAAACTTGCAAAAATCACATCTTTTCCGTTTCAAATCGGATTTCGGCGTGCCATACCTCGTTCTCTTCTGAAAAATGCCTATTTTATTTTAAAATTATTTTCAGTAAGTGATTTTGACTGTACT
>NW_021466770.1:0-2931 GCF_001605985.2 Dendrobium catenatum
ATGAGCTATGAGAAGTTTTGTGTTGATTACTCGTAAGATTCTGATAGAGTAGGTGTATAAACTATATTTCTCACAAGGATTTGTTTATTATGATCTTATGGGAGTTACCTATCAAGTGTTTGACGGAATATCCCTAAAGGAAATCACAGGTTTGCTCACATTGAGGCCTTTTTGTAGTGAGTTTGTTCTTATGGAGTTCTCCCTAATGTGTTGTTTAGAGTTTTCCTCTTTAATAAAATCCGAAAATGAGCTTGTTTATTCGATATGATATAGGTAGAGCCATAAGTTTATTTCCATTAATGCCTCTTCATTAAACTCAAGACTTTGTGAGTATATTTAGACATAGAAATTTCAGTCAATTTCCTTCTTTGTGCTTCTTAAAAATACTAGATTTGGAGTATATATTCATGACTAGAACAAATAATAGTTGATTTATTTTTCATTATGATTTATGTCTTACCTAATATGAAGGATTGGGTTCATGGTAGAGTCTAACCATGCCTTGGTAGGACTTTGTTTTTCAAGTGATTATAGATTGTTACCATATTTGACCATGAAAACTTCGTTGAAATGTAATAAATGAAGCATATGTGGAGTGGCTGCTTAATGTATTCCATTTATGGTTATATTAATAGGTCCAAAGGATATGGTAAATGCAGCATGGCCCTCTTGTTAATGGATGGTCGTAGTATGAGCATGCTAGCTTCCCATAAAATCATTCGTATATAAAGATCGTTGAGCCTTTATCAGGAATTGTATTTGATGCTAGTGTTAGATGAAAAATTTGGAGAAACTCTTATGGAAATGCATGTTTAAATCATCTGATTAATCGGCTCGTGAGAATATCGATGCAAGTTTGTATTCTACTTGTTCCATGAGATAACATGTGGTTTTAAAAAAAAGAAATTTACAAGAGCGTATATCCTCTTGTATCGGAACAAATAACAATTGAAGTATACTGTATTTGCCTTAAACCTTTGCAAACAGAGTATATTTAATCTTTGTTGGAAGAATTCCAAAGTTTGCCTTATGTGAAAAAGAGCTTAAAAAGTGATTTTCTATGTCGGAGAATCTTTTGTATTGAAAAATTTCAAAGTTTGCTTTGCGATTGGAGAACTTTCTGATGTTATGATGTATTGCGAAATCTCATGAATTTTAAAAAAAATAGTTTGCAAATCATTGATTTCTTTCAATCTCCCATTTAACATAAGCATCTAAATAAGTCCCTTATATTCGATGGACTATTTCTTGACTTTATTCTTTGTGGATTTCAACAGGGTTGATATCTCTTTATGCTTATGAAATTTTATCACTCTTTGGACTTTGTCTATACTCGTTGATTTGAAGGAGATATTTCTTAGTCATTGGAGAAAGCTTGATGAGTTATCATAAGCCCCAAACACATCATTAATCATAAATTTGTTTTTGTCAAAGTATGGTATATTGGGTACAAAGGCGAGTTTACAAGTTGGTATTAAAATCTTCTCTTTGACTCTTGATGATATGTAATGATAAGATTGGGAAACTCATTGGAGAGCAACTGTACGCTTCATAGATTCAAAGTGATGATATTTATGTGATGGGAAGTATGTTTAGTTACAAGGTTGATTTATGATGAAACATCTCTATGCTTTCGTGAATTTGGATTCTTCTTCACTTGCTTGTTTGAATTTATATGAGGCTCATGGTTGGCATCTTTGTTAAAAATCTTTATGCTGCTTTGCATTTTAATATCAAGCATGCTTTTGGTTCAATGTGAGATGATTTGGTTATATAAGAAAGTGATGCATGTATAAGCGAACAAGTTTTATAAAGTTCTGAAATTTATTTTCTTCCTTTCAATTAGAAACAACAACGAAATGCTCTTCTTTAGACTATACTTCTACTTTAAAGCTTTTTTTGTTCGTTTGGGAATTCGAGACGCACGTTCAGCTTTATTTACGATATCATAATAATTGATCTTGGATCCTTCGCAAGCAGTGATTTTGCACTTGATGATTAAAAGTGAAACCTATGAGCATTATCGAAAATATTTCACATGATTCATGTTTTGATTTGGAAAATATATTGTTCAAGTGCAAACTTTGCTTTATGATTGAAAGTTTTATGAGTCATTTAGAGAAATACATGCGTGTTGAGAAGTTTTGTGAATTTCATTGTGATTGGGAGGCTTTATGAAAAGTTTTGTATTGAAAAGTTTTATGAATTTCTTTTTGATTAAAGAGCTTTATGAAGTATTTCTTTTTGTTTTGGTTGAAAAGTTTCATGACACACCTCGTTGCAAGCTTAAGAATTTGCTTTTGTTGGAAGAAGTCTTGATTTGTTTATGTTTAGGGAATTTAGCATTGGCTTTAGATTTGTTTTGTATTAGAGGGTTTTATTCGGCGAGTTTCATGAATGTCTTACAATGAGGGGTTTTATAAAATTCTCTTGTTGGAAAGTTTTGTGGCCGCACCCCACGCCAAATATAGAAGCACTTGATTGTCTTTTGTGTTAAAAAAAAAAAAGATTTTTGTAGATGATTTATGCTGAGTTTTATGTAGTATTCCATTTAGAAGTTTTCACATGTCATTTTTGGACTTCTAGTTTTGTGATTGGTCTTGTGTAATAGTGTCCTTTGGTGTCTTTGTAGGAGCGATGTGGTATTTCGTGGGGGAGTTGTCTTTCTTCTCGCTTGCACTTGTTTTCTGGATGGTTTTGGATGAGTGGGCAGTGAGAGCATGTTGTTTTGGGTTTTAAGTGAGAGGTCTATTTTGGGGATTTGTTTCTCTTTGTCATTTGGAGCTTTGTTTAGAGGGTAGGTTTAGTTGTTCGAGTTGAGTCATATATCAAGTGCCTTATTTGGATTGTGGGAACAATAAAGGGCATTGTAAATGTTGCTTTAGGGTACACTCGACTCCAAAGAAGTGTGCCCGATGACAACGATGCCTA
>NW_021466771.1:0-474 GCF_001605985.2 Dendrobium catenatum
ATAATAATATCCTACAAGCATATTTAAGATTAAAAATGAAGTTTTTAAAGATATCTGAATTCCCAAAGATTCTTCCCTTGTTTTATATGAATAAAATAAGGTTTATTTAGTCCGGGGTTCTCAAATACCTATAGGAGTAAGCCCCTATAGTTAATTACATCCTAGGAGGGATACTCCTAAGAAAACTCTCGATTAAAGCAGTGATCTCATCCTTTTGACTACAAAGTAAAATACAAGGAAACAGAAGAAAATAGTTTTTAAGGAGAATGCTCAATGTTGAACATTTATTAGCGAGTCAAAGGAGGAAAAGTAGGAGAAGCCAGATTCTGTGAAGCTCAGAGGCAACCTCAGTCTATCATATGTTGGGCTTTACATTTTAAGAGAGAAATTTTATGTTTAAGTTGACATTTTTTTAGAAATTTGGGATTATATTCTCAGAGGGAGAGGGCTTAAGATCTAAAAAGAATTTGCCTC
>NW_021466772.1:0-301 GCF_001605985.2 Dendrobium catenatum
CGGTTTAGATCTTTAAAGAAGAGATTAGATCTTCTTTATGGTGGAGTTTTGGACTTCAGGTGGAGTCCGGGAGACACTGAGGTAGTGTCGGCTGTTCTTGAGGAGCAGTGTTGAAAGTGCGGGGCACTTGGAGGTGCGAGGTTGTGTGGTGCACGAGGAGGCCGCATAGGAGCGCGGGGCACTGGTGACAAGCTGAGTGCAGGTGAAGGCGCAGGGCTCGCTGCACGGGTGGATACGTGTAGGATGTGGTTGGTAACAGATCATATGGGTGCAAAGTGCGGGCGCGGGGCTGAAAGCGTTG
>NW_021466773.1:0-357 GCF_001605985.2 Dendrobium catenatum
ATATTGTATTCATTTTTATTTTAGCTAAATTAAAAAATAATTACAAATAATTATATTACATTTATTCAATAAATTAATACATGTCAAATATATTTTATTTTATTTTATTCGGTATTTTTCTCATGTGATACGTGTATATATGTGAAAAGGTTGGAGTAGCTCTAATGGCTAATAAGCTTAGAAAGAGTCATCTTAAAAGGTTTGGTCACTTAAAATAGTGGTCATCCAATAACCCTTTTATCCTTTTGGGAGAACAAATGTATTAGATCCGATCTACATTAAAAGAAAAAGTGGAGTAAGATCGAAAAAGGACTTAGAAAGCATTAAAAATGACATTTTTATTAAATTTTTATGAGA
>NW_021466774.1:0-597 GCF_001605985.2 Dendrobium catenatum
GAAATATATAAATAGACCCCTCATTTCTCTTGAGAGAGGACTGAAGCAAGAAGAGAAGAACGAAGAAGAGAAGAACGAAGAAGAGAAAGAAGAGAAGGAAGAAGCTCCTCCTCGACCACCACCGGATCACCACTTGAGGCCCCACCTCCGCTGAACCACTGTCTAACGTTGTTGCTCCACCGGACCACCGCCTAACGTCGTTGAGGCCCTCACCTCCGCCAGACCACCGCCTGACGTCGTTGCTCCACCGAACCACCACTTGATGCCCTCTCCTCCACTGGACCACCACTTGAGGCCCTCTCCTTCGCCGAACCTCCGCTTGACGTCGTTGCTCCGCCGGACTATCACTTGAGGCCCTCACCTCCGCCGGACCACCGTCTAACATCGTTGCTCCGCTGGATCACTACTTGAGGCCCAGACTTCCGCCGGACCACTGCCTGACGTGGTTGCTCAGCTGAACCACCACTTGAGGCCTTGTGCTCCATCGGGCCACCACCTGAGGCCCGGACTTCTGTCGGACCATCACCTGAGGCCCTCACCTCCGCCGGACCACCGTCTAACGTCGTTGCTCCGCTGGATCACTACTTGAGGCCCAGA
>NW_021466775.1:0-405 GCF_001605985.2 Dendrobium catenatum
TTAGAAAACCTTTAAGGACCCCTTGATGTGGTGTGCGTGAACTATTCCTTTTGGTCCTTGTAGTAACTTCAATTTTTTTAGGTTTACTTTTATTTGCTTTTAGATCCTTAAACCCCTTTTACACACGCTCAAAGTCCTAAGGGATAATAATAACAAAAAATTTCACCCTATACAAAAGTAGTGACACTTAAGGATAAAAATTAAGGACTGAGTCTTAGAAAACTTAGACTTAGGATGCATGTACATTTTAGGATAGAAATATATAACATAGAAAATTTTGTGACACCTCACCTTAGAATTAGTGAATATTTTTAAATTAAAATTCAATCAATTAGAAAACTTTAGCCAATAATTGATCTAGGACATATGAAAACCACATAACCTATTGCACACACTTAGATTTGT
>NW_021466776.1:0-1376 GCF_001605985.2 Dendrobium catenatum
ATATATATATATATATTAACTATTTAATTCAGTGCAATAGAATAATTATTTTTACATTATGACACGTTTTAAATACATCTGAAACCGTCAGAACGAGCAGCTATTAGTAGTGAAGAAGACGGGATTACTAACTATGAGTTTTTAAAATATTTAAAATAAGCTTAATTTTATAAATTTTGAATTCGTCAAAGATTTATTTTGCAAATATTTTATATTTAATTTACTTGAAATCTAACAAAATAATACCAAAACTCATATATATTTCTTTGATTATTGCCAAAGTGACTATGTTGCTTGATTCTTGCAAGGCCAACCGAGAAACAAGCTGTAGATTTGTTAGTTTTGAATTAATTTATTATTTTAGCTAAGAATTGTTTTATAGATCTAATAAAGTTGAAATTAAACTTTGAAATTCAGTTTTTAAACAAAGCTGTATTTTTTTTATAAGTACTACAGCATAAAACTAAATATATGTTCTCCTAAAATTTTATTGATCGGCATGAATTTTTATGAATTATTTTTATTAAAAATTTTCAAGATTAAATTTAGGATAATCTAAACTCCAATTTCAATAAACTTAAGTAGAAATGAACATCTGGACAGGATGAATCCAAAGACAACAAATGCATTCTGATCTGAGTAAAAAATGAACACAAATTAGACATTTGAAGTCGTGGGTCTTCGAGAGAGACTCATGCAGCAGGGAGTGTCGCAAATGATTGGATCGTATCATCCTGAGAGACAGAAACAATTGTAGGCCTTTATGCTTCAACATGAGAGTCAACGGAAGAGCAAATTAAACTAGTCACACATATGTTGATCATCTGATTACTCGGTATATAATGGATTGTAATACTCTGAAGGATAAAAGACACATTTCTCTATAAACTCAAAAGGCAAAAATATATGTAACTGAATGCACCAGAGATCTCCCCTCCTCTCCACTTGGTATTCAATGAAATTTATTTTATTATGGGCAATCAGGTTTCTCATTGGCACAAGCCCTCACTGTTAATTATATCTTGGACGAAGGGTTCAAGAAAACTCTAAATAAAGCTGTTTAATCTTTTTTTTTTTCTTTAGGGTTTGGTACATAAATTGACTCTCTAAGGTTCCATAATCCAATGAAAGAGGAAGGCTCAAAAAAGGCTATTATTCAACATGCAAAGAGTGGCATATCAAAGCACACGGAGGTTAGTATACTGTAGGTGGAAGGATGCCAAGTAAACATATAATACACTATATATAATAGCTTATATTTTGATTCAATCAAATAATATTTTAAAAGTCATTATAAGTCTGATTTGTAAATTCTCTTTATCATAACATATATATTATTATACTTTAATTATAATAATTCTCCTAATTTTATGGAT
>NW_021466777.1:0-381 GCF_001605985.2 Dendrobium catenatum
AAGGGATTGAGAGAGAGATCAAGAGAGAGAGAGATAAAGAGAGAGAGGGAGAGAGCTAAACTGGAGAGAGAGAGAGCAAGGGAGAGATAGATAGAGAGAGAGAGACGGAGAGGGGAGAGAGAGAGTGAGCAACAGAGAGAGAGACTGTGAGAGAGAGAGAGAGAGGGAGAGAGAGGGAGAGGGAGCGAGAGGGAAAGGGAAAGAGAGGGGGAGGGAGAGAGAGGGTGAGAGAGAGAGGGAGAGAGGGAGAGACGGGAGAGAGAAAGTTAGAGAGAGAGCAAGGGAGTGAGAGAGAGAGGGAAGAAGAGAGAAAGTGGGAGAGAGAGCTAAACTTCTACATATACATTAATAACAAAAGAAAAACTAGTTACAAGTAAGAGT
>NW_021466778.1:0-387 GCF_001605985.2 Dendrobium catenatum
GGAGGTTGAATATTCAAAAGAAGTTTGAATGACTTGTTGATTGGTTTGAGCAGTCAACCAAGTCAAAGTTGTTTATGTGGAATCTAAGTAAGGTGGAGAGCTATTTGGAGCAAGTATAGGAGGGGTCAAAGGGTTAGAGCTATGATAAGAGTGAATGGGAGCACATAACATAGGGTTTGACCAAGGATTTTGAATTGATCAAAATCAAAGGGTTTTGGCTCACCAATAGTTAGAATATAATTAAGGTATAGAATGGGATGAGTTTGAGTGTTTGATTAAGTTTAGATGGATCTAGCTTGAATGAATGGGAGGATTCGACCCAAATAAGATAAGCTTGACCATAGTTTGATTGAGTTGACCAAGTCAATTGTTGACTGGATCAACATT
>NW_021466779.1:0-244 GCF_001605985.2 Dendrobium catenatum
AGAAGTGGAGGGTGGGGAAGTTCGACGATGAGGTGGTGATAAGATAAGAAGGTAATAGGCGCATCACCCACCACGAACCCGGCCGTCTCCAAGGTTGGTGGGTGATGCGCCTATTTCCCTCTCCTAGGGATCTCTCTCCATTAGAATTCACAAGTTCTCACAATGCTCCAAGCAAGAAGACAATATTCTCAAATAATCATCCATTAGCTTGAAAATAAAACAAAGGGGCTTTAAATAGCCTCAT
>NW_021466780.1:0-303 GCF_001605985.2 Dendrobium catenatum
AAATATTATTTTAAAATTAGCGCAACTAAAGCGTAACCAAAGCGCAACTAAAGCGCAACCAAAGCGCAACCAAAGCGCAACTAAAGCGCAAGTCAAAAAGCGCAATTAAAGCGCAACCAAAGCGCAACTAAAGCGCAACCAAAGCGCAACTAAAGCGTAAGTCAAAAAGCGCAAGATGACACTGCAAATTTTTATTGGCTGTCCGAATTTATCTTTTGGCTCAGGTCACCTGACCCAATAATTTGCCTATCGCCGGAGCATTAGAGCTTTCATTATTTCGATCTGAGGCAGGGCGCCGCCGAG
>NW_021466781.1:0-256 GCF_001605985.2 Dendrobium catenatum
CAGTGCAGAACCTGGTCTTACCCCGGCCTGGATTGGGGAGCCAGCTAATCACCTAATCGATTTAAAATATATGAATCTGGTATTTTATGAAAGAGTGGTAGGGAAGTTGTAATTAAAGTTTTGGAGAGTTGGGGCCGACATCTAGAAATTTTCCTAATTGGCCCCTTTAACTTATGTTGGGTGCTAAATTGCTAAACTGATGCAATTAAAATTTTGAATTTTTTAATTTGTATCTAATGCAATGCATGCTGGTTGA
>NW_021466782.1:0-227 GCF_001605985.2 Dendrobium catenatum
TGATGTTGTGAATAATAATTGGGTGGCGCCTATTTTTTCGGATAATGCTATTTCTGGCATGCCTAGGCTTTGGGCTAAACTCAAAAGGTTAAAGATGGTTCTGAATTGGTGGAACCGGCATATTTTTAAAAATGTTTTTTCCAATATTAAGGAGATGGAAGAGAAAATTAATGGCTTGGAGGATGCTTGCCAAGCTAATCCCACGTCCCTTAACTGCTCGGTTCTCA
>NW_021466783.1:0-320 GCF_001605985.2 Dendrobium catenatum
ACAGATGATATAGATACAACGAATTGACTAGACGACGAGATTGATTGAACCGATAGTATTGATTGATAGACACCGATGGATAGATATTGGCTTCCAGTCACTTATTGATTTGATTGCTGAGACGTATTGATTTATCGATATTTTTACCGCTGTATTGAGTATTGACTATTGATTTCTGTACTGATTTGATTTATTCTGTTCAGACTTTCTTTCATTGACTCTGAATTTCCGCATTTGCATAGACTCATTGACCATTGATTGACTTGATTTACTTTGACCTGCAAATTGATAGCATCGCCGTGCTTTGATTTCAGTTGTAG
>NW_021466784.1:0-278 GCF_001605985.2 Dendrobium catenatum
AGCTCTTCATAGATGTCTCTTCAACTCCTCTAATATCATGTCCCTCTCCTGCAAGTACTCTCCACTTAAGAAACTGGAGTACTTCTACTCCAAAAGTGCACCAAGTGGGGTGGATCTCTTCCGTATAACACCTTGAATGGGGTCATCTGAGAAGCAGAATGACATGAGGTGTTATATCAATACTTAGCCCATAATAATCACTTGGCCCATAATATGGGTGTCTTTGACACAAACCTAAAACTATGTCCCCTCCCTTCTCCACTCTAGATCCCTCCAGA
>NW_021466785.1:0-4944 GCF_001605985.2 Dendrobium catenatum
AGTTACTCGTGGCGTCGGGCAGGGGGAAAGGTGGAGATGCAGTGGAGCTCAGCTCTTGTTCGACTATGGGGGTAGGTCGAGAGAGAGCAGGAGATCGGGAAGTGTTCGTGGAAGGAGAATGCAGCCGAAAGCCATGGGGTTGGTTCGGCATTTAAAGGCAACTTCGACGCTCGTTCGAGGTGAGATCGCAGATTTTGAGCAGGATTCTCGGAACGACGCTGCATGTACAATGATTTTGACGGGATTTACGGCAATATTCGTGGACCCGATGGATTGCAGCAGATATACATTTCATTTTTATTTTTTTCTTTGGGTATTATATGGAGGTCAATAAATGCCCCCCAATAAATATGATACGCATCTAGAGCGAATCACGTTTGTTGTATGCTGATTGACCTTGTGAATCTCCAAATATTTACTCTAGATGTCATATTAGGACTTTCATTCAGTGGATTTCCAAAAGTTTACTTGGATGTCACACTAAGATTTCATTTAGTGGATCTCCAAAAATTTATTTGGATGTCACACTAAAATGTTTGTTCTATAGATTCCCAAGAGTCCATCTCTGTGCCTTCTTGGATCTTTAGATGTACTTATAATCTTCAGTATAGTTTATGTATCTATTCTTCATCAAAGAGAGATCCGTAGGATAGTGATAGAGTACCCCATACTCAGAAAGTAGAGATCAGTAGGATAGTGATAGAGTACCGCATACTCAGATCTGTAGGGTGTCACTTTGTAGATTGACGATAATAGGCAGCACCGTTGTTTTCAATTCTTCTTTTGATACCACTGTCACTTTAGTCTTTAGCATTTTTGTATGTACTCAACAGTCATCATTTCTGCAATCATATATGAATATAATAATTCTATCATATAATTGCTTGTATCATTAAAAATTTGTCTGTGCTTTGTAGATTCACCAGTTAGTGGGAGTCTTACTGCTTCAGGCTTTCTACAGTTACTTCTCGGGCTCAGGTACACTTTCTTCTTTTCTTCTTAGTTTTGATTTCATGCTTATACTGACACTATTTTGTATTTTGTGCAGACTACTACAAGAAGAGGATCCAAGCTTCAGCCAGTTTACTACCTCAGGAGACTTCAGTTTTGATAAGTTTTAACTTTGTTTGTGTAGTTCGTTTTCTTTCCTTAGCTGCTTAGTGACATTTTGTTGTTCTGTCTAGGTTTCAAGAGGAGCGGGATACTTCTTCACGAGCCACCTCGGGAGACCTTTGTTTCAGGTACAACTTTTTTTGTAGTTTTACATATATCTGCATGGTTCTCTCTTTCTTACCGACACTTCTAATACTTTGTGTAGGTCCCAGAAGTGTAGAATACCTGATCTTTAGAACGAGAAGAATAAGGCTGTGGACTTCCTCTTCAGGCGTAATTTATGAGACAGATTGTAGTCCTCTATGAAGAATATTGTACTTTTCATTTTCTTTCAGCTGATATAACTTTGTAAAAAGATATAGTCCATAAATTTGTATATGAATTTTGAACTTAATAAAATAAAGTGATTTTATAAATTCAGTTGTTGACGAGCTCTCTTTTTACTGTTCTTGAGATTTCTGTGGTTGTACTCTGATTTGTGCTCATAATATTTTAAATATTTATTTGGAGATCTCAGCATGCAGCGCATGTCGACCCAAATAAATATTTAAAATGCCTCCAGTCTTTAGGGACACTTGTAGATATTATTCGGGATACTTCTTTTTGTAGTTTTTGCCAGAGTCTTGAGATTTTGATTTTTCTGTCCTGTGCTTTATACTGCGGACACAGATGGAGAATTACCCGATTTGTCTTTATTGACTTGTCAGGTGATTTTTGTGCCTTCGGCCCTATGCTTCAATCTTTGGCGGGCTTGATGAAGGAGTAGATGCCAATGACCTAAACCCTTAGGTTTATATTAGCTCGATGATGAAAAGTCATCGATCTAAAGCTTTGTGTATAACGGACTTGTTGATGACATAATCCTATTATTTCAGCCTAAGGCTTCGTGTGAACTTTGAGATAATTTTCTTCTGTCCTTTGCTTTGTACTTTGGCGGACTTGTTGAAGAAAAGTTCCTTCGATCCTCGCTTTATGCTTTACAGATTTGTTGAAGGATTTGCAGGTTCTGGATTCAGTTGATAATACCGAATGTAGGTAGTATCTTGATCCTTAAACCACTTGAGAAGTCTTTAATTTTAATCACTTGAGTTCATCAAATCGGGAGAGCTAGAATTTGATAGCTCTTTGCCCTCTAGTTGCTGAGATGGGGGTTCCTCTACTGCGACCTTTCTTATGGCTTGTTGAGTAGATGGAGCTGCCAGCGATCTGGGCATATTTGGGCTTGTTTGATCTGACCTCTTTCACCCATTCAGGCTTCAGACTTGAGCTATGGGAATTGAGCTCCCCAATACTGATTTTGCTGAAGTTGGTAGATTTGGAGTCATCCTTTGTGGTTGAAGATTTGGAGCCTACGAACATTCAGTAGTTCCTCGAGATCCCTCCTTCCCACTAGAACTTTGATTCTCCAGTTATTTAGGAGGACTTAGTAGACTACGATCATTTGAACTGGTCGAGTCAAATTGGCCTTTGTTCTTCCTACAGTCCCTACTGACGGGTTGATGAAGTGGGATTCCGCTACTACGGCCTTTCTTATGGGTTATTGAGTAGAGGAGCTGCCAGCGATCCGGCCGTATGTGGGCGTGCTGCATCCAACCTCTTACACCCATTCGAACCTTAAGCTTCAGGCTGTTGGAAGACTTCAAGCTATTTCGGCTCAATTTGTTAGTGTGTAGTCACAAAAATCTCTTTCTTGACTTTTAAATCTTGGTACATTGGAGAAGATTGTGTCCTGAACTTTTAAAAGATCACCTACATATACTCTGAAAAATAAATTGTTGTATTCTTCAACAGAAAAGAATATTTGAATTTATAATTTTAAATATTTATTCAGGGATCTCGGCATGCAGCGCAATGTCGTCATGAATAAATATTTAAAATGCCCCCTGTCTCGCAGGGATATTTCAAAGTAGAATAAATTTGAGATTTTGAGATTTTAAATATTCATTTGGGGATCTCGACGTGTAGCACGATGTCGACCCAAATGAATATTTAAGATGGCCCTGTCTCGCAGGGACATTTTGGATAGGCTTTGTATTTTAAAGATTTAAAATATTTATTCGAGGATCTCGGCATACAGCGCGATGTCGATTCGAATAAATATTTAAAATGCCCCAGTCTGATGGGGGATTTTGAAATGCGTTCTTACTATACAAGATAATTTCAAAATATAATTATAAGCATGGTTTGATAAGTATGAATATAAAACTTTGATCATTATATAGTATATTGGACATGAAATTTTCATGCATGATACTTCTTTGAATGTCTGCCGTTGATGGACGGCATAGGCCTACATCCGTCTAGATTGATCAAATGATATGCTCCTCCTTGATAAACCTTCTCAATGACAAAGGGACCTTCCCAATTGGTAACAAACTTGCCACAAATTTTTTCTGTGTGAGATGATTGGCCTTCTACGCACTAGGATCAATTCTCCTTCTTGAAATGATCGAAGATGCACCATTCGATCAAAAGACATTATCATTCTAGATCGGTAGATTTTCAGGTTTTATTGAGCTTGTAGTCTAATTTTGTCGAGTACATCGAGCTCTTCCATTCTCAGGAGAGCATTTTGCTCTTGAGTGAGATTATTCTGGATTGCTACCCAGAATGACGGTAGTTCAACTTCCAGTGGCAGTACTGCTTCAACTCCAAACACCAGTGAATAAGGAGTGGCTCTGGTTGGCATCTTATACGTTGTATGCTATGCCCATAGCGCTTATGTCATCTTCGTATGTCACTCTCTTTTATTCTTGGTGAAGATCTTCTTCAGTTTGAGAGGATATATTTAAAAAGTGATGGAATTTCTTGAAAGATTCTTCAAGGTGTCGACCATCGAGGACATTATCTATAAGGATTCTCTTTGGGACCCACTTTTGATAAATATCCAAGAATCCATAAGTGAAAATAAATATGGAGATCCACATCTCCAGGAAAAAAATATATTCAAAAAATGGTGATGGATTCTTGGATATACGTCCAAGTGTCACACCCCGATGCTCACCGTTTATATATTGATTATTTTTTTGCCCTTCTATCAAAATATATAGTTGCTTTTCCCACTATCGAGACCTTTCAGTGAAGGATTTTTGGATATAGGCACTAAGTGTCACATCCTGATGTTCACCGTATAGAGCTCAATATTATCATTACTTTTTTTATGCTACTATAGCATTTAGACGATTAGCCAAAGATGGAAAGAGAAATCAATCCCCAGCGGAGTCGCCAGAAATCTGTGGGCTCCGAAAAATCGGCCCCGGCCTCCGACCGCACTATTGATACTTTTTATTTAGGGAATATCTCACTTCTGCTCCGATCAATCTCCGGCTGATATAGTAGAGTGTGTTTTCCTTTCCTTCATTATTCTGGGCCAATAATGCTCCGAGGGACTCTTCTAGTGCTGCTGTATATAGTATAAGAGGATTCCCCGGAATTGGCGCTGCGAGAATAGGAGGATTTAACAAGTAACTCTTGATACTATCAAATGCTTCCTGACATTATGTATCCCATTTAAAGCGTACGTCTTTTTTCATTAACTTTGAGAATGGTCGGCACCTGCCTGACAGGTATGATATGAACCGCTGAATAAAAGCCAATTGTCCTTGTAAAGAACGAAGTTGTCAAAGGTTTCTGGGAGGCGGCATCTCTATAATTCTTTGATTTTGTTGGGATTGATCTCGATTCCTCGATAATGAACAACATAGCATAAACATGCCGGAGGAGGCCCCAAAAGTGCACTTGAGGAGATTCATCTTTAGATCATACTTTTTGATCCATTCAAATACAATTCCCAAATCATCTAAGTGATTTCTTCGATCCATGCTCTTGACA
>NW_021466786.1:0-201 GCF_001605985.2 Dendrobium catenatum
ATATATCAGTGGTATATATAAAAAGTAAATACAAAATGTTTAAAATTTCTTATATTTAATTTGTGATGAAAAAAAAATTAAATATTTATTGAAGAAATATTCCAGAAAGTATATTTAATATTCATTTAGTCCTTAACAACACAATAATAAGCCTTTTTATGTTTGATTACTTGCTCTTAATATGAAGATTCAACAAGAAAC
>NW_021466787.1:0-212 GCF_001605985.2 Dendrobium catenatum
AGATTTTATTTATATAAATATTTTTTTTAGAAAATTATTTAATTTTTTACTTTCTCCAAAATTTTAAAATTTTGAATTATAAATATTTATTAAAAAACAATAATGATATTTTTTAAATAGTCACTTTGTCTTATCATCTATAAAATTTTCTTTCTCTCTTCTACTAAATTGTAGAAATTCCTAAAATATGGATTGATTGAAGTGAAGTCAAT
>NW_021466788.1:0-289 GCF_001605985.2 Dendrobium catenatum
CTAACAAATAACCAAAAATTATCAATTTTATGAGTCATATCATATATAAAAAAAAATTACTATCCCCACTAATAATAAGCATCGAAGCAGCAAAGGGTGTTCATGGGTTAGTGCCATGGACTCAATACTTAATATTAAAAACACCTACATATTATTTGGTCATGTAAGTGCCAGATGCATGTAATATTAATGTTTTAGATGTTATATATGTAAATAGCAAGAAATAAATTGGTATGTATGTAAATCCCCCTTTCAAAAAAGGATAATTTTAATTTCTGGAGCAAAACTA
>NW_021466789.1:0-231 GCF_001605985.2 Dendrobium catenatum
ATTTCCCAAACCATACCCCCACCCTTTTGGAAACAATATGAAATTCTCCCTCTTTGGCCGAATTTTTCTCTAAGCAATATTCCCTAATTCTATTCTTAAATCACAGCCTTGGTTTAGGAAATAATAAAACTTTCCTAACTCAATATCCCGCCGGCTCACCAATCCTTCCACCGCCTCAATTCTCTCCTGCCAGTTTTTCTTTCCTATCCCATTACAAAAGCTGATTTGGAA
>NW_021466790.1:0-292 GCF_001605985.2 Dendrobium catenatum
TTTACTTTATTTTTTAATAAATTATAAACTAACAGAAATTGCCTCATAAAAATGAAAAATACACATTCTTAAACTTAAAAGTTAAAAACTTAAAATAGAAGAAGATATTTTCAAACAATCTTTATTGCATGATCATAAATTTTAATAATAATGATTATTTTATTTAAGTGCTCGATTTAAATATTATTTTATATATAAAAAAATGTATATTTAATGCCGTCATACTATCCCCCTGCCTTCCCGATAACCTCACCTCGCACGTTCTGCGCACAGTTGTTTCCCTTTGAGAGAA
>NW_021466791.1:0-344 GCF_001605985.2 Dendrobium catenatum
TGATCAATAGATTTTCCCTTAGGGTCCTTATCCAACTAAACTAAGGAACTCATTAGTGTACTAACAGGTTTAGCCTTGTCCATTTTATATTTTTAAGGATGTCCTTAACATATTTAGATTGATTAAGAAATGTACCTTCCTCAAGTTGCTTAATGCTAAAGCCTACAAAGTAATTTAAGTCTCCCATTAAACTCATTTCAAATTCACTACTCACTATTTTAGAAAAATCATCACAAATATTTTTATTTGAAGATCCAAAAATGATATCATCCACATAAATTTGAACAAAGAGTATATTCTTTCCAATTTTTTTGAAAAAAAGAGTTGTATCCACACTTCCTTTT
>NW_021466792.1:0-374 GCF_001605985.2 Dendrobium catenatum
TTAAATAAAGTCTAAATCTTAGCTACATGCAAAATTAATATCCATGACATTTTTTAAATTATCAAACCAAATTATTATTGCAATAAAATGAAATGAACATTAACAAAACTAAAGGAGTAATAATAATCAATTAAAATTAAAAATAGAGAATTTTAATAACTTTATACTTAGATTTTTTAATATAAATATATTAAGATGAGACTGGCTAATGAGTTTAGTTTGGGCTCGCTCAAAATTGATTTATCGACTATTGAAGTTCATTTTATTAGTCATTTATCATGCTAGACCTAAATGTATTCATAAGTTGACTTAAGATTTCGTTTGTGACAACTTTCTTATTATTTTTTGAAATAATTTTCTAGTACAAAATTTTT
>NW_021466793.1:0-369 GCF_001605985.2 Dendrobium catenatum
GAATGTGAGATCCAATTTAAATAAAACATCCTATGAACTGCTAAAAGGGAGAACACCTAATTTATCACATTTGCATGTTTTTGGTTGCAAGGTGCTTATTCATAATAATGGAAAATCTGCCTTAGGAAAATTTGATCCAAAATCAGATGAAGGAATTTTTGTTGGATATTCAAGTGTTGGAAAATCTAATAGGGTATTCAACAAAAGAACTTTGGTTATTGAAGAGACCACACATGTTGTATTTGATGAATTTGGAAATTTGGAAGAGCCAAATATTATTGAAGATGAGATTAAGAATAACTCCTAAAAGATTGATAGAATAAACTTAGAAAAAAATGTGGAAGAGAATTTGGTGATAGAAAACCCTTT
>NW_021466794.1:0-347 GCF_001605985.2 Dendrobium catenatum
AGGTTTGTTGGTGCAATTTTTTTCTTATTTTGACAAATAAGGATAAAGGTTGGAGGATATATACCTAAAGTAGTATTATTATAATTAATTAATCATCCGCATATAGCCGTACATCTTCCCTTGTTCATGTTGAAGAACATATTCGATTTGCAAATAAGTTTAATTTGGCAATAAATGAATGTCAAGCAGTCAAAATATATTTTTTTAAGAAAAATATTATTAGAAATTATTTGCATAAAATATAAAAATCAAGCATGTAAGATAAAAGTTATTTAATTAAATAGCAATTATTAATTGATATTTAATTATACTAATTAAAAATTAATCAATAATTCAATTGAGTTGAT
>NW_021466795.1:0-445 GCF_001605985.2 Dendrobium catenatum
AAACTGACTCAAGAAGAGAAAAAATAGATTATAGACTTACTCAACCCTATCCTACCCACTTCTATATTTGCATCGTTTGTTCGTCCAATCTTCGATTCTTGAAATGTTAGAAAAAATAGGGAGTCCAAGATAATCAGTAGGGTTTGCCAATCATTAAAACATAAGCCATGAAATAAGGTTTGCAATAATCTCCCCCTTTTTGATGATGGCAAAACAAATAAACAATTCCTATTTCTCCCCCTTTTGACATATCAAAAAGAAAATATGCAAAAAAATAAGAAAGAAAAAGAATCTCTCCTACATTTTTTAATTTTGATTCAAAGCTTGAATATGATATAGCATTCCATGTGATTGATTTTAAAAACATGTAAGTTAATGAGTTGAACAACATCAAAAGTTCAAAGAATCAGAAAAGTATCCGATCATGTTTACCCTAAGCTTGAAG
>NW_021466796.1:0-233 GCF_001605985.2 Dendrobium catenatum
CTCAGTTCGGGTATAAGCTTGCTGAAATCGGAGTTAGGATGGTCTCTGAATTAATTTTGAAAGTTTCCAACTTGATTTTGCATTGAGATTCGTGCCCGGTCCAATTAGTTTTTTGAGAACGTATCAGTTGCCCCCCTATTTTCGGACGTCGATGCTCCAGAAGTCCGAAAATATGTGTAGTATTTTTTAGCATTGGCCGAATCGCAAAAAATTACGTTACAAACTTGATCATA
>NW_021466797.1:0-478 GCF_001605985.2 Dendrobium catenatum
CCAACAACAATCTATCTGACCTCCGTCACCAAACAACGGACAATACTTCCGACCCCCGTAGCCTCCCAACTATAATACTGCCAACCAAATGAACATATTGATACTGATTGTTACAATTCCACCATGTAATGCACTCTATATTATGTATATTTGCTACATCAAACCAAGGCCTTTCCCACCAAGGATTGACCTCATTTATAATCAACTACAAATACTAGTGATTCATTTAAACTAGGTTAGACCTCGTGATTTTTCTCCCTTTTCAAGATTTTCCACGTAAAAACTCTAATGTCTCTTATAAACGCCACATCCTCTCTTTTATCAGATTGCGTGCTGGATCTTCGTACAAAACTAAGACATTAAACTTTATATTTCTCTAACGCCACAAATATTCCAGGACACAACAATAATCAATAAAACTATTGTGACAACTATCCCTTGTAATGCAACTTTTATTTTGCCATACCATTTGTTTCAC
>NW_021466798.1:0-616 GCF_001605985.2 Dendrobium catenatum
TGTTATGTTCTTTAAAACTTCAAATAAACATTTCAAAACCCTTAAAATATATTATTTAAGTAAATCCTAAAATTTTAAAACATTAAAGTTAAGTTAAATAAAACTCATTAATTCTTAAACAAAATAGAATAAAAATGCATATATTTTTAAACAAAATAAACCTAGGACCTATCCAAATAATACAATTTTTTATACACAATTTAGATGGTTTGATAGGATAACTAACTCTAGCTTAGGCTATATTTTGGATTATTTGGAGTACCATTCCTAGAGGGATTTATGTTTGGTGTATTTACTTTCTAGACTCTAGATGTTATGTTTGTTATTTCTTTTGGTGCACCATAGGTTCATTTGGTCTTACTAGGCTCTTCTGTTGTTTTATACATTATACACCAACATTGCACTTTTGCATTCTTTATATATATTGCTCTTTTATTTTCCTGCACAAAGTAGAATGTATCTTGGTACATATATAAATGTAAATTTATAAATGTAGAGTTATAAACATCTTATATAGACACTACAGGAAAAATTTTCATGATTTCCGGCAAAAAATTTCTAGCGGATTTCCAGCGAAAATTTTTCCGCCGGATTTTCCAACGACCTCTGACGGATA
>NW_021466799.1:0-1459 GCF_001605985.2 Dendrobium catenatum
ATGAGGTAAAGCTGACTAGCTGAGTAAAAACTTGTAAATCAAAATACTTTAATGAGTATAGATATAAAAAAATTGAGTATATGTTTTACTCTTAAATATCTCAAATATAATGAACACTAGCAAAAAAATATAAAAAATTATTAGAAATAAAAAAAAATGGAGCGTTTGATCCCCCGATGGAGTTTTAGGGTTTGCTCTCCTGTTGTCTCTCATCCTCTGTTCCTCTCGTCAGGTGGCCGGAGGGATCCACCTATAACGTTGCTTTTCCCCTATCTCCACTTTGTCCACCCCTGAAGAGATTAGACCTTTCCCCCATTATGATGTTGTTGATGCTTCACTGGAATGTAAGCACGTCGTAGTGGGTTATTCCCTTGGCAAAAGGCCTTACTATGCCTCTTTACTGGCTGCGGTTAACAGAGTTTGGAAGCTCGAAGGTAACCTTAAAATGATCACCTTAAGTGATGGATTTTTTCTTTTCAAGTTTGCTTCTGCGGAAGATTTCGACGATGTCTGGTCTAGAGGAGCTCGGTTCATTCTCAGCAAGCCTTTCATAGTCTAGAAGTGGTATCCGTTTTTTTGTCCTAAGAGGGAAGAATTTACCACAGTTCTGATCTGGTTGAAGATACATGATCTTCCTCTCTTTTATGGACTCCGGTCAGCATTTCCAAAATTGACAACAAAATTGCTACACCGCTTGCTGTAGATGATTTCACCGCCTCCAAATCCCATCTCACGTACGCACGAGTCTGCGTGCAGTAGATTATTCAGCCAACTATCCAAAATTTGTTCCCATACTGGTTGAGGGTAAAATTTTTAATCTCAAAATATAGTACGAGTAGAGACCTTCCCTAGTAACAACTATTCTTCCCTTAAGCCCTCGTCTAGTGAATTCCCTTCAAATCCTATTTGTAATTCTGAATGCCCTCTCAAAAAGGGAAAATTATTAGGTTCGATCACCAGACATAGAGATACGTCCAATTACTAATAAAATATTATTTTAAATTAAGCGCGTCAAAAGCACAGGTAAAGCACAGGTAAAGTGCAGTAAAAAAAGTGTTATCAAAGCGCAGGTAAAGCATAGTCAAAGCATACCTAAAGCACAGTTAAAAAGCGCAGGCGATGTGGCAAGTTTTAATTGGATATTCGGACCAATTTTTTTGTCTGATGACCGGACCTAATAATTTGCCCTCAATAAGACGTGTGGTTGTAGTATGAGTCGGAGACCAAGATTCAGACCACCCTCCTCTGTTAAAGCTGGTATTCTTCCTACTCCTATAGCTAATGCCTCTTTGTTTCCCTCTAATCAAACCATCACTGAACATCAACATGTTTCCCAAAATCCTTATCCTAATCCCCTTCCTCCTCCCAATAATTCATCAATCCACAATCTAAAATCCCCCACTGAAGCTCTTTCTTCAACAGAATCCCCCCTTCCTCAATCACAGCACTCAAAATCCAA
>NW_021466800.1:0-216 GCF_001605985.2 Dendrobium catenatum
TTTGTTTTAGATCTATTTGGTAGTTGGAAGATTTTGCCTATTTTTCCTCTCATTCTCTGGTCCACGGTGACGCCGGGATCTCTTCTACTGATTACTAGACCTTGTCAGTTTATTTGGAAGATCGTGTTTTTCCCCTGCCTGATTTTGGCACTAAAAGTGCAGCTCTTTTGAATTTCATATCTTTGACTAATGTGAAAAACTCTTGCCTCTTGGTTA
>NW_021466801.1:0-271 GCF_001605985.2 Dendrobium catenatum
GGTGGTACATATATACTAAGGACATTCTTAAGACTACACATTAATATAATTTGATAAATATTTTTTACCTAACATATTTCATGTACGTTTTATCCATCAAAGCAGCTCACACATAAGATATGGGGCATCATACGTATCAAGTTTGATGCTCCTTATATTTCTTAGAAGAAAATTCAAAAGGAAATGCACAATTTATGATTCAAGGAGTCTAACTTTAGTTATTAATAAAAAATAAATATTATATATTATATCTTTTTATTTAAGTTAACAA
>NW_021466802.1:0-274 GCF_001605985.2 Dendrobium catenatum
AAAAAAAAGCCTATTTCTATTTTTAAACACATTCTTAAGAATTTCATATTTATTTTTCGAAATAATATGTTATTCTTTAAACTGTGTTTGACTATAGAAATATCAATTTTCAAAACCCTATTTTAATATTGAATCCATTGTAGAATATTATGTCGGCCTCTCGAGACTGTACTTTATTCTCAATGTAGTATTCGATTACAAAATAGAAGAAATCAAAATCTGCGTGGTAATTACATAATTTTTCCCACAAAATCCACCCAGAATGCCTTTTGGA
>NW_021466803.1:0-235 GCF_001605985.2 Dendrobium catenatum
TTTAACTTTTTTAATTTGATCATTTAAGTTAAAGTTTAAATTTAAGTAATTAAAGTTTTGTACTCAATTATTTCATTTAATCAGATGTTTTAAAAACAATTGATTAAAAGGATTTTTTTAAAAATTAATTAAATGGATTAGTTAATTACTTGGTTATTATTTTCATTACAGATTTAATTAATTTAGACTTATCAATCGTAGTTAAGATTGTTTGATTAGTGAGTCATTAGTTAAT
>NW_021466804.1:0-240 GCF_001605985.2 Dendrobium catenatum
GATATTGGTGATGACTTGTTTGAAATTTCATTAATGGAAATGTAGTTATTGGGTTTTTGGCAGCTATAAATCTGTCTTTATTCCATCCCTTTGAAATTTCCAGTATTTGTTGTAGCACTCTATTCTGATCTTCTGGGTTTATACATTCTGCAGTTACTGTTGGAACCCACACAAAAAATGTTGGGCGCCTTTTTTTCTTTTAAAAAGTAATAATAAAGTTGGCTTAAATGAAGCACTAGT
>NW_021466805.1:0-3423 GCF_001605985.2 Dendrobium catenatum
GGATATTTTTTTATATTTTTTATTTAAATTTATTTTCCCAGTCCAACTGACTCAGCCCAGAACAAATCCTGTTCAAATTTTAGAAATGAGCATGGGTGCTCTTTTTTTAAATAAATACCAAAACATCATATTTTTTAAGATTTTAGTTCAAAAATTATTTCATAGCTGCTAAGAAAGAAAAAAATGTGAGAAAAGTGAAGAAGATGAAGAGGTTCTGAAGGAGGTCAAGGGGATGAAGATGAGGACTGGTCAAGAGGAGGTCAGAGTCGATAAGTTTTTTTTATGTACACTTAGGGAATATGTAATTTTAAAGTATTATTTGTATATTTATAGTTTTTTTTTCTGTACATTGAAGGGGAAGATGGAAATGCTTAGTTTGTTGATTTTTTTTTTCATTGTAGATGACTATTGGAAAAAACACCGCCGATAATATAACAGCACAGTCTTAAATAAAGTATGTTACGTACTGCTGTGTATATGTTATATTAACAGTGATATTAAAATTTTAGAGCGCATCAGTAGATATTTAAATCAAATTGAAAATGTGTTATGTACCACTACATTCGTTTATGTAATGTTTTGTTTATTTTGTCTTAACAAGCTTAGAAAACTATCATTCTGCACCATGTTATTCTTTCAACTTCAGTTATTCCTCTTACTCTTCCTAAATGTTTGCATAGCATAATCTTCATCGTCTTTTCCTCGTTTTTTTTTTTCTCAGTAGCTACGAAAATATATTTTGAACTGAAATCCTAAAAATTATGGACGTTTCGCCCTACTTCATTTTAAAAAAGAGCTCTAATTCAAAATTCTAAATTTGAAATTGAATAATTTGGGCCGAGTTGGTCGGGCTGGCAAGAAAAAACAAAAAATGAAATATAAATTAATATCCATGTTTACAGGCCAAATGTGGCGATTTAATTAAACTCCAGAAGTAGAACTACGTCCGGTGTCCGCACATAATAAAAATTCATGATTATAATCTGACCTAAATTATATTAACCCAAATTTAAAATGGACTCGATCCTAATCCACTAGCAAGCAAAATGATCTGAATCTGACATGATAAACTATTTTTGTTAAAAAATTAATCATAAATTTTAGATTAATTAATCAAAAGTAAGATGATCATATCAATAAAATTTCTAAAACAAGTGTGCCTCTGTATTTGTGTTGGATCAAAAGATTTTGGTGGCACATCAAAATTAAAAAAATAATAATATTTCATCATTTATATTACAATTTAACTAAAAATTCATAAATTTATTATAATTTAACTAGAAATAGTGATAGCTAGAATATCATTAAATAAGTGAAAGGTAATAGCTTGGCTCTCGCTTGATTGCATCGTTCATTTATTAGGTGACTATAACTTGCGCCAGATAATCGGGCCTGGTTATTCGTTCGTCGTCCCAACCTTCAGAAAACGGCCTTCTAGAAATCAGTGAACCGAAGCTTCCCGCTTTCTGGATAAGCGAAGAAAAAGGGATATTTTTGGCATGTGTCGCATAGACTTTTCTAATGCGACGAGATTATAAAATTCTGTAACTCTTTTGGGTTATTCGAACGAATGCGAAGACAAAGAAGCTTTGGCTCAGCGTTTATTTGCTTTTGTAATGGGAATATAAGGGAGGAAATATTTAAAATAATAATAATCGCAATATCTTATGATTGCCTTCTTCTAGGTATTTTTTAAATTGTGATGAGGATCATTGTTTCATAATTTTTAAATATTATACTAATATTATTTATAAAAAATTATTTGTCATGTTGAATAAATTTAATATTTAGTTTAAATTATTCTTCAGAAATAATTACAATTTAGATTTATAATTTAATAATTTTATTTTGATCAATTATTAATTAAAATATTTCTATTGAATCCGCTCGCTTTGTTAGCCTGCAGACTTTCTATAAATAATCTTCAAAATTTTAAAATTATCAGTAATTTTCTTAATATTTCATGTCAAAATTAAAATCCTATATGCAGGCAGATATTAATTTTGAATCTTATGGCATATAACTTCAAAATATACTATATTTAGATATTAATAATTATTTATTAATTTTTATTCATACTTGAGTAATCATCTATTATAAGTGTATTTTTAATTTTTTAAACTTATCTATCTTATTATATTATTATTTAAACATAATCTAACATAAATTAAAAAGGACTTTTAGGATGGCTGTTCTCTCTTGCATATGAAGCCAAAGAAGCCACGCCCATTGTTTAAATTAAACCACAATAGGGAATTTTAAGGCTTTAGGACTCTCTCTGAGTGAAATTTTAAGAGTCCCAAAACATCGTACACTTTTTTTAAAAAAAATTATTAATGTTGCGTGCTAGAATATACGCGGCAGTAGAGTTAGAAAATATTCGTCTTAGTATTGCACGAGTATTCAGCACACAAATAGAAAAGAGAAATGAACACCATAGTTTTTACGTGGAAAACCCAAAATAGGGAAAAACCCACAAAGCCTCGCCCAGTTGCAAAGTTCCACTAGTATTTGTTTGAAGTACAAAGGTTGATCCGTCTTACAAATCAAGACGATCAATTTACAATCAACTTCTCACAAATTTACAAAGTTCTGCAAATTTCCGGCGTTTCCCGAAAATCTGGGAAAGTTCCGACGTCTTCAGGCGACGGGAAGAGCTCCGGCGGTGGTCGAGGTGGAGCTTCTTCCTTCTCCTCCTTCTATTCTTCTTCTCTCTCTTCACTTGAGTCCCTCTTGTGAAGAATGAGGGCTATATTTATAGTTTTTTTGGAGTGACATGGCTCGTAAATAGGTGTGAAATCATGGGCGAATAGGGAGTGGTTTGAATGGACGGCCGATATTGAACCCTTTGATTGTGCACCGTTCGTTGGACATTTGGAGGCTTTAATAATGTCGGAATTTTGGTGATCTTGGGCTCGTTGGATTCGTCTCGTCGAGCCGCTCGATTCGAGTATAAGCTCGTCAAAATCGGAGACCGTTTGAAAACTCAAATTGTGGTTTGAACCTTCCAACAACGCTTTGAGCCCTTGATTCGGGCTCATTTGGGCTTGGATTGGATTGATCTTGGTGTCGTTGGGTTCGTATTTCAAAGACGCTCAATTTGATTATAAGCTCGCTGAAATTGGAGTTCGGGGGCTCCCAAAATTATTTTTTGAAGTTTCCAACTAGCTTTTGCCTCGACATTCGTGCCCGATCAATATAATTTTTGAAGTATGTATCAGTTGCCCCCCTATTTTCGGACGTCAAAGCTCCAGGAATTCGAAAATATATGCTTTAAAAATTTGTATCGGTCAAAACACCAAAAATTGCATTCCAAAAATTAAGTGTTTCTCGAAACTTGATCATAGAGGCTTCGTTGAGCCCCAGAAGCTGTAAAATTGAGTCTGGAACGTTGAAAAACGTGTCCATGAATCCCAAAAACGT
>NW_021466806.1:0-287 GCF_001605985.2 Dendrobium catenatum
GATGATAGATTTGATTATCAAAAAATTATGACTAGAGGAATTTGTGAAATTAGCACTAATGTACCTCATAAATAAAGCAAGAAAGGAAGAATCCAGTCTCTCGATGATAGGTGCAATTATTATATATCATAATTAAAGTTCTTAATGAAATTATTCATTTATGCTCTCTATATGAAATCAGACAAAACACTTAAATTCTTACCCTTATATTGGGCATAATTATTACAAATCATAACCGAAGGTGTTCACTATCAAAATCAAGCTCTCAATCATTATTCTTCCTTATA
>NW_021466807.1:0-382 GCF_001605985.2 Dendrobium catenatum
GTTATCGAGGAGTTGTTGTTCTTAATCCGGATCTCACTATGCTAATCACAATAATGGCAGAGGCGACCACTCAGCTTACTCAAGCAGTGCAAGGAATTAATCAGGTTAACCATAAAGAACCACAACCAACTTAACTAAACCCCCATTAGTGCCCCAAGAAGCCATAGGAGTGCCTGATACTGCCCCAGCTTAGGTAATTCAGTCAAATTTGAAGAGGATAAGTGGATTAATTAATATTAATATATTTATTTATTTAAACTAACGTTTATGCTATAAGTCATTCCAACCAGTGGAGTGATAGAACAAGTGATGTATTAGTTCTTAAAGACTCATCCTTCAACATTTAATGCGATAGTTGGACCAATTGATTAGGATGCATGGA
>NW_021466808.1:0-524 GCF_001605985.2 Dendrobium catenatum
ATAAATCAGAAGTAGAGGCTCTGGATCGTAGCCATCGTTATGCGTCTCCGGTGATGGTACACGTGTCGAAATATGATGTTCTCATCAGTTTGTGAGGGGCTATAGCACCATTGCCTGGCCCTGATAGAACAATTGAATAATAATAGCTTCTTATGGGGGAGGCAGCCATAGTAGCTTTTGAGAGATTGAAGAAGGCCATGACCAATGTACCAGTCTTAGCCCTACCAGATTTAAGTCAGGTGTTTGTAATAGAGACAGGAACATCAGGGTATGGCTTGAAATTAATACTTATGCAGCACCACCGACCCATTTTTTACTTTAACCAGGTGTTAATAGCTAGAATTAGGCTGAAGTCAGTCTACGAGGAGTTGATGGCGATTGTGCTAACCATTCATAAGTGGCGACTTATTTGTTGGGTCGACATTTCGTTATCAGGACGAGTCAGTGGAGTCTGATGTACTTGTTGGAGCAGAGGATGGTGACAGAGGAGCACCAGAGATGGCTGACAAAGTTATTGGGATATG
>NW_021466809.1:0-265 GCF_001605985.2 Dendrobium catenatum
ATAAATATTAAGAGTAACATAACAAACTCTAATTTTTTATAAAAAAAAAAAATGTATTTTAACAAAAACCTTAGATCATCTATTCCCAAAACCTTTGATCAACCTACAAGCAGAGAGATTAGAAAATTTTCGGCATTTATTATTAATAGGAAGAAAAATCAGATAAATTAACTTCGTGCAGATATATAATAATACTCCCTCCGCCGTGGCCGCATCTCCGCTTCTCACCCATAATTTTCTCCTCGGTGGCCGCCGCATCTCCGTA
>NW_021466810.1:0-354 GCF_001605985.2 Dendrobium catenatum
CCCCCCCCCCCCCTCATAGTTAGCCTTGGGATAATAGCTTAGGTTTAATAACCTATTTAGAATCAACATCGAGAAATCTTGAAGTTTGAGGAATAGAGAATGTGCATTTATATCTTAGTTGTACTTCATATTTTTTAGAAGGTAATGTACTTATGTGAGTAATTGGAGCATGTTTTATTGTGTTGGCTTTAGAAGCCATTATGATATGCATGGTGCCTAGTGCACAAGTTATCTTGTAACCTACGTTATGTTATATTATATTAACACATATTTTATGCTCTTTTTATTATTTATATGAAAGCAAGTGTAATGTTAATTATTGTTTTTATTCCTTTTATTTATCTTTTATTGAAA
>NW_021466811.1:0-271 GCF_001605985.2 Dendrobium catenatum
TCTCACGCAAGCAAATTTACTTCAGTGTAATCCCCTAGCAAACCCAACGTGCACCAAAAAGCTTCCAGCGGACATCAGGGCTGACACGACAATTCATGATCCTACTCTCTACCGTCGCTAACTGGGGCATTACAGTACTTGACAATCACGAGACCCGACATTGCCTTCAGTGTGAACCAACTATCTCAGCATCTTCACGATCCACAACCACAGCAATTCTTTATGCTAAAACGTCTCCTCCGTTATATCAAAGGTACGTTATAATTTGGCA
>NW_021466812.1:0-255 GCF_001605985.2 Dendrobium catenatum
CGTACTGTACGATACCTATCGTACTGTACGATTTGATTGTCTTTTCCTGAAACAACCGGTCAGGATATTAATTGTATTTCGTACTGTACGATCCCCGGTTCGTACTGTACGATTTACGGAAAATTCTATATAAACCCTTGCCTAGGCTGTTCAATTCACTCAACCCTCTCCTCACTCAGCCTTCACTTCGTTTTCGTGCCCTCCTGCAATGTCTAAACGAGGTCGGATGACTGCCGGAAGCTCGTCCTCCTCCAG
>NW_021466813.1:0-275 GCF_001605985.2 Dendrobium catenatum
ATATAATATATTTAATACTAGCATATTAAAAATTATATTGTGCTGCAAAAAGTTTTTAACACTAGCAATGAGAGATGTGATACTTGGATCAGAGATTTGCTTTGTATACACATACAAGCTATATAAACAACATATTTCAGAGTAAACAATATAAGTGCAATAAAAGTTTCATTTCATTATTATGAATCTAATTGATAGCTGTTGATCTCTTTTTTGTCATGAGGTTAACCAAAACACTATAATATTCCAATCCAAAATATATTTTTTCACTAATT
>NW_021466814.1:0-262 GCF_001605985.2 Dendrobium catenatum
GTATAAAATACGTGTATCTGGCATATAGTAGCAGCATAGGTTTAGGTATTTGAAATGTTTGGAAGTTTAGGAATTTAAAGGTTTATATGTTTGGAATTTGGGTTGAGAGATTTGAGAAAATTGACATTTAAAATTGGAATTTTCACCATCTGGAACTTAAAGCAGATGGTGAGGGAACTGGAATTTTCACCATTTGGAATTTGGTTTCCACCTTAGCTAACAGAGCGCTTTGTGCCCTATCGATCATATCCTATTGATTCAT
>NW_021466815.1:0-582 GCF_001605985.2 Dendrobium catenatum
TTGATTACAAAATGATTTAAATTTAATTTGAGTTAGATTCAAAATTATAAATATATATAGCTCTCATGATATTCTTTTTAGTAATATTATTGCATAATTAGTTTAGAAGTGTTAGAAAATTTAACGTCAATTCTAAACAAATTTAAGTGTTAGAAAATTAAATTTAATGACAATATATATTTAAAATTTAGAATTAATTGCTATCAATCATAGCAATCACTATAGGAAAATTGCTCATTACCGACGGATATTCCAGTGGGTTTCCGACAGACTATTTTCCGGTGGATTTTTGATTACGATGAAATATTTCCGGCAGACTATGTCCGACAAATTTTTTATGTAGTGAATCATAAAAAGATGTTAAATAAATAATATTAATATATATAAATGGAACGTAATTCCCTCTAGGATGAGGCTATTACATCTATATAAAATGTTTCATAAGTTTTTTTTTTTTTTTTTTTAAAATCCACGGAGGGGTCTACGTGTTAATTTAAAAAATGGATACATGTCCTTAAGAGGATCTAGAGCCACTAATGCTCAACGAGATACATCTAAAACAAAAATAAAGCTAAGAGCTTA
>NW_021466816.1:0-215 GCF_001605985.2 Dendrobium catenatum
GGGGTTGACTGGAGGAAGCTCTATACGGGGTTGAACGAGAATCTAGATGTTTAGAATGGGAATGGTTCATAGATTCTTCGAGGTTATGCACTGAACTGTAGGCTGCTTCTAAAGTCTCTACTCTAGCAAAAAGTTTGTTTCAGAGATCTTCCCTAAGGCCTGCTCTAAACATATAAATGATTTGGGCAGGGGTAGTGGTCTCTTCTCCGCCGCAA
>NW_021466817.1:0-229 GCF_001605985.2 Dendrobium catenatum
AGAAATTCTTTTCCTGGAGTTAGATGTTTTTCATGTGTCATGCTAGGACACATCTTACACACTTGCACGATTCACCATAGTATACATTGGGCGTAGAGACCTAAGGTGCATGATCCACAGCATACCACACATGCATTGCATTCTTCTCTTCATAAGAAGAAATCCAAACTTGTTTGGGTTTCTAAATCTAAGATTTGGTAATTTTGCAGGAGGACTCTCACAAAAGGCC
>NW_021466818.1:0-284 GCF_001605985.2 Dendrobium catenatum
TAGGGTTCATAATCGTTGGATCTACGTTAAGATTAGTGTTATATGTGATATTAAATATCTGCACTAATCTCAACATAAATCCAACGAATATGATCCTAACCTTAGTATTCCTTTGCTCTTCACTTGAAAAAGTTTGGTGATGGTGTGAAGCTTTTAAGATGATAAGAGGAATCTAGCATGCTTATTTAGCTAAAAGTGATTCCTTGTGTGCCCACTGCCCCTCATAAACTAAATTAACCTTTAAAAATATAAACAATTTTTTATTTAAATAAAATAATGAGTTA
>NW_021466819.1:0-1553 GCF_001605985.2 Dendrobium catenatum
CGCTGGACGTCTATGCGAAGATGCATTTCTTTCCATTACTGGACTTCTACCTGACGTAGTGTGAGAGCTCGTTCCTTTGATTTTTCCTTTCTGGATCTGATTTTTCCTCCCAGGATCGTCCGGGACGATATTGAGATCGTCCAGGACGATCAGTGCAGTGAATACAGTTGATTTTCTGGAGTAGGATCGTCAGGGCCGATTTTGGATCGTCCTGGGACGATCAGAGCATGGCACAAGTCAGAGAGCAAATCGTCCGAGGAAATTAATTATCGACCTGAAATATCATCCTGGACGATTGGATTTTGTTCACATCGTCCTGGATGATATGGCGATCGGCCGGGCTGATCAGACTTGTTTTATAAGAAAATCAGCTCGATTTGATGAGAGAGAAAATCATTTTTATGAAAACAAAATATCTGATGAGAGAGAAAAAGAAGGAAAGCAAAGGAAAAGCTGGTTTCCAGAGGCCGCGAAGCGCTTTTCGTCCGACGCCGCTGTTGGGAAAAGTGTTTATCTCGTGATAAGGACTCTGAATCCTATTTCTGTTTTCGAAGATGTCGAGTTTTGGTCGTTTTGTGCACAGATTTGTATTTTTGTTACCGAAAAACGTGCCGTATTTTGTATTGAGGAAACTTTCACCGCACAACTTTTGATATGTTATTGATATGATTATTCTACACGTTTTGAGTATTTTCGGTAATGATTCTACCGGTTATTTTGGGTTCTGTTCGATTTTGATCGAATAGATAAATATCAGGATGTTGATTGATGTTGCTTCAGTAGAATAGAAGTCTTATAATATTGTTGTGAACGTTCTGTACTAATTTGGTAAATTATGATTTTTAGGAATTTTTGTGTAAATTCCGTATACTGTCGTTATGCCGCTGGATTTTTGTACGATTTTCGATTTTTTGAAATTGATGATTTGAATTGTTATGCATACGAATGTGACTATCTGATTATTGATACTGAAAGACAAGTGGAGCCTGGTTGAACCGTTAGTTTGAGATTGATTTGACCTGTACAGGATGGTGGGCCGACGGGCTTTCCTTTAAACTATTGATCATTGATATAACGATTGGGAGTCATAAGGAGATTGATATGCCGACGGGCACAGAGTGACGACTCTTATTGAACCAACGTATGGATTTCTACAACAGCACTGTGGATATCTACAACAGCATTATGGATTATTGATAGCCAGTGATCGTACTTGTTCAGTAAGACTATTGTATTAAAATGCATGTGTGCGGCATTGACTCGTGATGGATTTATTGCTTTATTGATTTGGTTTTATTGACGGATTTACTGTTATCGTACGATTTCATTGATATTTATATTCTGTCACTACGCTTTGCTACTGTTATAGATACTATATGGATATGGATTCATTGATATTGATTGATATTATTGTTTCTACATTGTATTGAACTGCTGCATTTGATTCGTTGCTAGTATAGACTGGGCTTTATTTTATTGATTTGATGATTTCATACCGATCGACCAGATAGTATTGTTTTGATTGATACGATTGATTTGACTGATTGATTGAT
>NW_021466820.1:0-933 GCF_001605985.2 Dendrobium catenatum
AAGTGTTAATAAATTTTAATTTAAGTTGGTTGATTATTGACTTTAAGGTTAATTAAAGATTTCTATAGTTTTAAAGTGATTTTGAGTTTTATGAATTTTGGATTATTCTAATCATTTAATTAAAGGGTTGAAAATTGACTTTTACATTAAGCTCAGATTCGAGAAAGTTTGTATTTTATTAAAATAATAGACCTCATTACGGTCAGTTAGAAGGTAAGTGCACTGAAATCAGATTTTTCTACATTTTATTACAAATGTTTAAAGTTTTGGTCTAATTTTGACTTAGAGTTGACCAGTTTGTTGACTTTTTGAAATTAATGATTTTCTGGATCTTTAACATTTTTTAACAAATATTAGACATTATTGTGAGTTGAATGAAAGTGAGTTTGGTCAATTTGGATTTTTCTTGAATTAGTTATGAATTGTTGAAGTTTCGGGTATTTAATGAATTTTTGAAATTGTTTAATTAAAGGCTTTTTATGGTTTTGCTCCAAGTAAGTTCTCGACTTCTTGAAAACCGCTCCAAAGGTCAGGAATGACATAAGGAGGAATTCCCAAGTGTTTGGGAAATTTTTGGGATTTTTAATTATTATTAATTAATTAATTTAATAAAATATTGATTTTTAATTAAAATTAGATTAAGTGCATAATGGCTGTCAAATTGAATTGGTTTTAATTTTTGTTGATTAAGAACTTAATTCTGGTCAGTTAGAGGTATTATACATAATTTTTGGATTTAAAATGGATTTATTACATTTTCTAGAAGGTTTAGAGGCTTAATTATGGGTTAATTGAATATTTGATGAAATTAATATAGTTTGAATAAGAATTTTTGGTTTTTGAGTTACTGAAATTGTAATATTGAGTTTGATTGTGATGATTTGAGATTGGTTTATATTTTTAGAAATTTACTAGATTTATTTAGAGTTTGTT
>NW_021466821.1:0-304 GCF_001605985.2 Dendrobium catenatum
AATCGCCAAATATTTTGGCGGATTTCAAATATGCTAAATCAATTGGCTTAATCTAAATGCAATTTATGGTTTAGCTTATTCAACTCAAAATACATAATATAATATAAAAATAGAGAGAGAGAGGGAGGGAGGGAGAGAGAGAGAAACGGGAAGAGAGACAGAGCCACAGTATAAGTAAGAGAGATGAGGAGATATCAATTTTTTACACAATGCTATATGAATATATTTTAAATATTTTTTAATTATTATTTAAATTTTAGTAATTTAATTAATTAAATAATTTTTAAAAATAATTAAAATAAAT
>NW_021466822.1:0-358 GCF_001605985.2 Dendrobium catenatum
TCCTCACTTAGTTTAACAGCAATGCCATCATCCGATAAAACCAAATCCTTATGTATGAAATCCAATTGGATATAAGGTTTTTTTGACCAGGGATTAATGAATGACTCCTTCTCAGTTCTTACAGACAATTCCACAGAAACCTTCTCAACTACCACAGATTCCTTCAGAGCAGAGCATCCATCAAAATGAAATTTTCTGTTAATAGGAGAATTGGAATTCACATTTATCTCACGGACAACTCTAGAGATTGCATTTGAATTTCCAAACCTATTAACATACAATTTCATTCCAGATAAGGATGCCGATAGATCAGTCAAATTTTGCTCCAGATTTTTCCCCTGTATTTGTGGCGTGGTCG
>NW_021466823.1:0-340 GCF_001605985.2 Dendrobium catenatum
TTGGCGTTGACCGAATAGAAGAAGAATCTTAAGGGTGGAAGGGAGGTGATCTCCCAACCTCAAGCCTATAGGATGCTAATGGAAGGATTACACCTATTAGAAAAGGAAACTGGAGAAACCAAGGTAGGAAATACCTAACCTTGGGTCTAAGGAAGGGTATCACCCAACCTTAGGCCTATAGGATGCTGATAGAAGACTTACTCCAAATAGGCAGATTAATTGAAAACAAAAGTAGGGAATACCAAGATTTGGGTCTAAGGAAGGGCATCACCCAACCTTAGGTCTACAGGATACTGATAGAAGACTTAGTCCTAGTAGACGGATCAACTGGAAACCAAGG
>NW_021466824.1:0-238 GCF_001605985.2 Dendrobium catenatum
ATCAAATCCTTACCTACCCTGGTGCTCAAACGATCTCGCAGGTCGCACGACCACTGCCGCTCGAAGTCGCATCTCCCCACGTTCTCGGCACGACTTCGCGTCGTTAAAAGGGACGAAGGAAACGAGGCCGGGGGCTTCCGGACTCTCTTACGTCAACTCTTTCTCCGAGCTCTCTCACCCGATCCCAGTCTCTCCTGCGAACTCGAAGGCCGATCGGCTCCGCTCCTTCCCTGGCTTT
>NW_021466825.1:0-207 GCF_001605985.2 Dendrobium catenatum
AAATACATGAATTCAATATATATATATATATAAATATAATTTCCCATTGAGGCTTTTTTTTGTTTCATAAAAATTAAGGATTCTACTAATTTAAGTTTCGTTTGAAATTTTTGTGCTAATAAAATTGTTAGGAATTCAGGAGTCGTCTTGAGATCTTTTTGAGCTCTTCTTGATCTTCTTGCAAGAGAGAGAGGGAGAAGAGGGAAG
>NW_021466826.1:0-252 GCF_001605985.2 Dendrobium catenatum
CATAAGAATGAAGCTACAATGGCTGCCAAAGACACTCACAAATTATGCCTTAATTGATCAGAAAATCAAGGGAGTAATTAAGGATGATTGATAGATCGTCCAGGATGATCTATTCAAAAACCTTGGTTACGCCAGGACGATAAATATCGGCCAGCTCGAATTCAGGGCGATGCTCTGGATGAATTTTCTCTGATTTGAATTGATCGGCCGAGACTATTGTGAGATCGGCCTGGACGATCAAGCCAATTTTCA
>NW_021466827.1:0-361 GCF_001605985.2 Dendrobium catenatum
AGACCTAACAATTCCCTAATTTAACATGCAAGAATATGTTTTAGACTTTGTTCGGAATATAAATCATATTAATTTTCACAATAATTTTCTTATAATTTTTTTTACTATGGCAACAATATCATATTACATGCATAAACGGAGACCGCTCCCAAATGGCTCTTTCCCTCGACCCAAACTGCTTGCTTCATTTTCCCCTTTGCTCCTTTATGGCAACTCACAACCTTGAGCACGGCTTTCATTTTCCCTTTCGGTCCTCTCTCGACATGTTATTTGCATTCTTAATTTTGATCCTCCTCTTGTCTCCGGTAATGAGTCGACAAATGGAACTATATTAATGTATTCTAAAATTCCAGATGATATG
>NW_021466828.1:0-785 GCF_001605985.2 Dendrobium catenatum
GAATTATGATTACTTCACTCTTTTCTCTTATCCTTCCTTAATTCTCATGAGAAGATCTTGTTAAGGATATCCAGTTCTCTACCGATGCTCGAGGAGTGTGAACAGCGGAAGGCTCTCTGCCTACACTTGAGAAGTGTGAAAGGAGAAAGTGTTCTATGCCTACACTTGGAGAAGTGTGAAAGAACAAAGGGTTCTATGCCTACACTTGAAGAGTGTGAATAGTGGGAAGGTTCTCTACCTATACTTGGAGAGTGTGAACAATCGAAGGAACTCTACCTATACTTAGAGGGTGTAAAAGGACGACAGTTCTCTACCGCACCGGTTAGTGGTGAAGGAGAGTTTTTGTAATGGCTTTTACGCCTTGCCGTGGGGGAAAAAGGAGATACACTAAGTGGAAATAGTGCAATACCTGAAGTGAAAGACTTTAGGGAGTGGATGTAGGTCATGTTTGACCAAACCACTATAAATCTTTTGTCTTTTTATTTTTTCTCTACCTTTTTTTTTTTACTTTTCTATTTCTATGTGATTTGTGGTTGAAAAGTCCTTTTTTAAAAATATAAAAGGGTGATAAAAATTTTAAATTACCAATTAACCCCCTTTTGGTTAGCCACTGGATATAAGCCTAGGTCTAATAACCTAATTCACATTTAACAAGTTTCAATAAGTGGTAATAGAGCTTTATTTTAAAATCATAAGTTTAGACTACTTTTTGATTAACGACCATGGCTAGATTTGGAAACCTAAGTACACCTGAGGGTTACTTTATAACTATACCTCCATTGTTT
>NW_021466829.1:0-292 GCF_001605985.2 Dendrobium catenatum
AACTCTAGAAACTTCTCTTCTCTTCCCTAAAAAACTATAAATAGGCCCTTAAAGCCTTAAGAAAATCACTCCATTCCTCTTCTTCTTCTGTTTTCTTCTCTTCTTCTCCTTCTTTCTTCTCTTCTCCCTCTGTCCTTTCTATTGAGGCCTTCCCTCAGTTTTCTGAGACCCCTCTCTTGGCAAGGAAGTCCGGAGATTTTCTCTTATCTCCTCATCTCCCTCTGTCCTTTCTATTGAGGCATTCCCTCAGTTCTATGAGGCCCCTCTCTTGGCAAGGAAGTCCGGAGATTTT
>NW_021466830.1:0-464 GCF_001605985.2 Dendrobium catenatum
TCCCCAATTGTCCTTGGTTTCCCCCAAAGTTTGCAACAACATTCCCAGGATGACATCAATACTTCCTAACTTTAGCGAAAGAAAATCCTCCCTTACCTGAATCTCCTGGATGGTCAACACCACTGCTCTACAGATCCCCTGGCCTTTCTCCACCTTCCATGTACCCATCATCACTCAATAGCAACCGGTGTCCACCAACTTCACTCTCAATTGGTCAACGACCTGAGTAGAAATGAAATTGTGGGTAGCCCCACTATCAAGTAGCACCACCACCTCATGGTCAGCTATCTCTCCTTTCACTTTCATAGTATGACTCGGAGTGAATCCCACTATAGAGTTCAGAGAGACTTCTGCCACATCCAGGTGTAACTTCTCCTCCTCTTCAGATATGCTCCCACCTCCCTACTCGTCTTCCTCGTCTTCACATACAAGGAGAACCTGAAGAGTTCGGTCCTTGCACCTAT
>NW_021466831.1:0-230 GCF_001605985.2 Dendrobium catenatum
AGGAAAAGGTACACTCTAATATCGTCGGGCGCATATGTCACGGCGATCAGAAGAGGAAAGGGTGGTGAGGAATGCCACCCAGGGACTCTATTGGGCTCTCTCAACCAAGTAAGGGAACTCTACACTCTAATACTGTTGGGCACATATGCCGCGGCGATAAGAAGAGGAAAAGTACAACACTCTACTACCACCAAGCGCATATGTCGCGGCGATAAGAAGAGGAAAGGTAC
>NW_021466832.1:0-285 GCF_001605985.2 Dendrobium catenatum
TGCAAAAAATCAAATAATAATTAATTCTCATGTAGAAAATAAATTTAATAGACTTAAATCTTAAATAACACTTAATCTATAATTAATATTTATATATAATCCCTCATAAAAAATCTTCCAACAAATAGAGGAAAGCAAAATGCCAAGCCCACAGAATTGTACCCAAATCATAAATGAAAGCACCAACAGTTTGTCAGAGGGAGCTGCTAGCTCAAATTAAATTGAAATAAATAAAATCATGCATTTTAAAAAAATATTAACTAGTTAAACTTTTACAAAAGAAAT
>NW_021466833.1:0-444 GCF_001605985.2 Dendrobium catenatum
CCTCCTTCTTCCTAGCCCCCCTGCAATTCCAAAACAGCATAGAAGACATTAACACATGATAGGGGAAGCCTACCCACTCATGGAACTCCCTTTTCCATCCCTTCTCTTCTTTTTCTGGCCTAAAACAATAGGTCCCAAAGATTTTATTTCCTTGGCTAATTTAGCCTTATTACTAGCAGTCTGTATGTCACAAGACGATCCCTGCACATTTATTTCAACAGATTTTAAATCTTCAGTCCCTTCATCTATCAATTTCCCATTGCTCTGTATTTCTAAAGCAATATGTTCATCATCCTCCAAAATCACAGGTTCATCATTAACCTCATCCACAAGAGCATTAAATTTGTTAGCTTCTTCTCTAAATCCATTTTAACACATATTCGAGCAAATTCCCTCTTCCCCCAACAGAAGGTATTACCATCAAAATACATCGGCGTTCCAATT
>NW_021466834.1:0-267 GCF_001605985.2 Dendrobium catenatum
CTACCTGTTAACCACTAATTTACCTTTGTACCCCGAGTGCTCCCGAATTAGTAAGCCAATTAAAC
Organism: Dendrobium catenatum; assembly: GCF_001605985.2. Lineage (NCBI taxonomy): Eukaryota > Viridiplantae > Streptophyta > Magnoliopsida > Asparagales > Orchidaceae > Dendrobium > Dendrobium catenatum. The sequence continues at coordinate 66 of NW_021466834.1, forward strand.
CATTTCCAAAAGGGCATTCAAGTAACAAATAGGTCCTTCAAAAGCCGTCGACATAGGAAAGGTTGGTCGCGTGAGGAACCGGAGAAAGCTAGCAGAGACGCGAAACGAACCGTTGTCGTCCGGCGATCTCGCGGGAACAATCGTTGATCGACGGAATCTTCGCTTGTGACGAAGATTAAGAAGCAAGGTAAGAAGATCGGCG
>NW_021466835.1:0-204 GCF_001605985.2 Dendrobium catenatum
ATCCCTGGTGTGGCAGAGCACCATTGTCCTTTCACACCCTCTAATTGTTGGTAGAGTGCCATCGTCTTTTTACACTTCTAAGTGTCAGCAGAGTACCTTCATACTTTCACACCCTCCACGTGTTAGTAGACTACTAGATCTTCTTCAAAAATCTTCTCTCAAACAACTATAAAGAAGAAAGGAAGTGAAGTAACCTAAATACAA
>NW_021466836.1:0-251 GCF_001605985.2 Dendrobium catenatum
TAATAGCCTCTCCCCCTCAATGCAGTAACCCGGATGGTTACTCTTGTCTGTCCTCAGATCTTCTCTGATCTTTCCCAATTCTTCAGCCCGCAGGCTTTCTTCCTTGATGGCACCCCGTCGACCATCAAGGGTACCGACACAACTAATTCTTAGAGCTCCCCAACACATCTGGATAAAGCATCGGCTGCCTTATTTTTCAAACCCGGCTTATATTGGATCTCAAAATCGTAGCCTAATAGCTTGGATAATCA
>NW_021466837.1:0-266 GCF_001605985.2 Dendrobium catenatum
CCGAACCACTATAAATCTGGTGTCATTTACTTTATTGTCTTTACTTTTCCGCATTTTATTTTTAGCTTTAAAAACTCTGTGGTTGAAAAACACTTTCTACAAAAACTTAAAAAAAAATTTTCAATTAAGTTTAACTCATTTTAAAAGAGGGCTTAAAATTTTAAACTACCAATCCCCCCCCCCTCTTGGTAGCCTTGGGACACTAACTTAGGTTTATCAACCTATTTAGTTCAACAAGTGGTATCAGAGCATCATTTCAAAATCAT
>NW_021466838.1:0-311 GCF_001605985.2 Dendrobium catenatum
GTGGAAATGGTAAGATGTGATGATGCACTTTGCTATGGGTTTTCTTAGTTCAAGATAGGGGCATAGTGCTATCTTGGTTATTTCTAACTACCTAATTAAGATGTCACATTTTATTATGATCCAACAGACAAATCCAGTTGATAGATTAACATAGATATATGTCAGAAATATTATCATAATATATAGTGTTATGAAGGTGATTGTATATGATCATCATAGTCAATTTTCCTCTAGGTTATTGAGAGGAATTTAGTATGATTATTCAAATATAGGTATTGGATACAAAATTGCACTTCAGTATGACTTTTCAT
>NW_021466839.1:0-1924 GCF_001605985.2 Dendrobium catenatum
ATTACTTTCCTTAACTGCCTGAGAAATTTTGGAAAAATTGTTCTGGATCGTCCGGGATGATATTTTATAGTCAAGGACCATATACCGGGATGATGTCCAAAAATAAGTATTTCCTAAGTAGATATGGCAGAAGATTATTGCTGAATTGAGCCGATCGTCCTGGCCGATACAAAATCGTCCAGAACAATGTGTTTTGCATAAAAACGACTGCTTTAATGAGATGTCCTAGTTAGGGTTTCTACTTTTGTCAGATCATCCAGGATGATATAAATATCGTCCCGGACGATGTTACCAAAAATAGAAATCTTTTAGGGCATAACAGAAAATCTTCCAGGTTATAAATCATCAGATGCCACACCAAATACAATAGACTCAAGAAAGGAAAAAGATTACAAACTAACACAGACCTAGTCTACCCAATCTTGAGCTGGTTCCAAATTGTAGTCTGATTGTGTGGACCTGAAATGTTAGCACATAAGGAAATTATAGACAAATAAAGAATGTTTGTTATCATCAAAATCATATATCATAGATCCACAACATCACACTCTCTCCTTGACTCTTCTTTCAATAGGCACGAAGATCAGTTGGTAAAAAGATTAAGTGGTAGTCTAAATTGGACTATTTATATGAAATATAAGAAAAACCGTCCAAAAACTTCAAATTTTAAAGTCAACACGCAGTTGATCGTCCCGTATGATCGTGGATTGTCCTGGACGATTTTACTTAAATATGTTGGAAACGAACCAAATATATATTGGTATGAACTGAATTCATACCCGATCATCGTCCCGTACGAACTAGGTTCGTCCGGTACGAACAGTTATACCATAGGTCAGTTCCTAAAAACTGTAGGACGTCGTCAAAATTTGAAGAGTCGGTTCACTTCGTCCTGGGACGAATATGAGTTTGTCTGGATGAAATTTTTACAGAGAACATTTTTTCCTAGGACAAATTTTCATTCATCTTGACGAAATTTTTTTAGAGAGCATCTCGTCTTGGGATGAATATGAATTTGTTTGAATAAAAATTTTCCAGAGAGCATTTTGTTCTGGTATGAATATAAACTTCTTCTGAACGAAAAATTTTGAGAGGACATTTTGTCCTGGGACGATTAAACATTCATCCTGGACGATCAGGACTTAGAAAATCTTTCTTCAATTTCTGTTTGTTCCATTGCTCTTTAGAGGAGATAACTAACTTTATCGTCCTGGATGAATTATGTTCATCTCGTACGATCAGTATAAATTCTTAAAGATCTCCTTAAGTGTGTGTGTGTGTATTTATTTTGTCAATTACAATCACTCCCTCTCAAACTTAATTTAAAGAAAAGTACAAGCTTCAAATTACAAAATATCTCATGCTGAATTTGATTTGAAGTGTTCAGTAGTCTGAAGTTCGATTTTCCTGAAATATTAGTACACACAAGAGCAAAAAAAAAATCTTCCAAAAAGTGTTAGGAGATATCAATACATAAAAGAATAATATTTAAAATCATCAAAATTATACAAGTTGCAAGAATGTAAAACATGCAAATAGCAACTCTCTTAAAAATCTCTTTCACCACCTTGAACCTGAGAACTTTTTTAATTTCTTTCTTCCTCCTTCGGTTGAGATGCTTGCCAAATAAAATTATAGACTTCGATTGATTAATAATTTGATCCGACCATTTGCAATAGTTGATAACAATGTTCTTCAGCTCCTGAATCTTCCTAACATTTGCTTCCGAGAAAATTAAGATATCATCGGCATAGAGTAAATATGATACTCTCTAGGAGCATTAGGAGTAATAGAAATTTCAAATTCATTTCTCCTTAGATTTATTGGATCATATAAAATTTGAGAACATAAAATAAACAAATAGGGTGATAAAGGACACCCATGCCTAAATCCACTCTTGCCTTCAATCCAATCAGTTTTCATC
>NW_021466840.1:0-213 GCF_001605985.2 Dendrobium catenatum
TAAAAATTATAGTGCATGTACAGGGATATTTTTGGGAGATTTGATGTTATATAGTTATTTAAGAAATCCTCATTTGAATGCAACATTCCTGCTGCAAATGGGTAGACTGTTGTACACTACTGGTTGATTACTGTCGGTGGATAGTAATGCACCAATGAATCTCCTATTTTCCTAACCCTTCTATATTTGCTCTTGGGTAGCATATTGGATGCA
>NW_021466841.1:0-242 GCF_001605985.2 Dendrobium catenatum
AATAAATATCAGGACTCTCCTATTTAAGCGTTTCAAAACCGCGGCAGGAAATAGAGCGGCTAGTTCTGGCCAATTGGAAAACAAAGCGGTTAGTCTCAGTACTCAGTAGCGATACCTACAAGGAAAAGCAGATAGTGAGTCATTTTAAAATGAAAAATAATTAAGTAATTTAAGTTAACATATAATAATTAAAATTTTTGATAGGATGGACTTCAAAAATTAATGTAAAGTATTTTTATAAT
>NW_021466842.1:0-255 GCF_001605985.2 Dendrobium catenatum
TCCACCTTTACAACAAACAAACCTTTCTCTACTTTCTAGCCAACATGAGTTTTAATTCCGACCACTCCTGCATAAGTTCTTTTGTTTTCAAACAAAAAGTTGAAATCACCAAGCACGACATTGGTGCCTTTTTGAACTTAAGAACTGAAGGATATAGAGCCCACACCCTAATGACTGAAACCAATTTCAAATGGCATAATGTCAATAGGGTAATTAGACAAAGTGGTCTTAACTATTATCATGTCGCTAGAGTCT
>NW_021466843.1:0-207 GCF_001605985.2 Dendrobium catenatum
TGTCTGGTCAGGTTGCGGGGTCAAGGGGCAGCTCCCCTGCAGTGGTTTCAAGGGGCAGCACCACCGGAATAAATTTTGGTTGTAAGGATTTTTTTGGATTCTTTTTACTATTTCTCTTTGTATTTGACAATTGCCTAAAGACCATAGTATTTTAAAACATTTATGGGGGCAATTGCCTAAAAATCTTTATAATAACACCTCCATGCA
>NW_021466844.1:0-395 GCF_001605985.2 Dendrobium catenatum
AATGATTTTAACCTCACCATGTGTCATGAAAAATCACAGTGGTGCTTAATAAAGTTTGATAATAAAAAGTTATTAAAGTATGAAATGTTGACTGCATTGCCATTAGTACTATAGAAAATTGATCAAACATTCAAGTGCTTGGTAGTATAGCACTGAGGTGCTCTGTATTTCATATTAGAGTTATGGTGTTTACTATTAAGCACTGCAACGGTACAACATAAAAAAGTTTCTCGAGACTTCACCGTTGTAATTTTATTTTAAATGCTATGGTTCTTAACTGACAAATGCTGCAACGTTTAAAAAGTTAACGTTACAACACTAGTTCAATTTTTAGCACATCAAGCTTTTCTCAAGAAACTTTCATAACTTGTCAAAATTAAAATTAATATATTTTT
>NW_021466845.1:0-258 GCF_001605985.2 Dendrobium catenatum
ATTAAGAAAAGAAAGAACATATATTAATCCATTTTTAAAAGATAAATTTATATAATTCCCACTGAGTTTACTTAGTAAACTCAAACCACAAGTTTAAATGTTTCAGATAATTCCTAAGAGAAGTAATGGCTGAAAGAGAAGAACATATTTACAGAAGGCGAGGTGCAAATGACAATAGGTAAAATAGATTTTTGTGTTTAGTGACTCTTCAGTTTTTGTGTAAGTTTTGAGGACTAGTTATCTTATACTTTTGGAAAT
>NW_021466846.1:0-566 GCF_001605985.2 Dendrobium catenatum
CCGTCGGCGTTGAATACTAATCCCCACTCAAATTCAGAATCCGCCATTCAACATTGAAGAAGGGAGGGAAGGAGGTGAGAGAGGGGATTTGGGCCGTGAGCTATGGAGAGGATTGGGGGGAAAATTTGAAATCGAATTTCAGATTTTTTTTGATGGAGGAGGAGAAGTTATTTGCTCTTAAAATTTCCCTTAAATATGTTGGAGAGAGGGGCGGCTAATGGGGGGAAATTAAGAGGGTAATTAGTGGGTGTTTAGGTGGCAAGTAGAGAGAGAAAGGCTAGGTGGAGGGGCCGGCCAAGCAAGGAGAAAAAGAGGGGATTTGATTAATTGGTGGGCCCTATGGATTTAATTAAAATATGAGGTTTTAATTTCAGATTTTAATCAATTAGGGAAGTTTCAAATGAGGGGGGAGGGGAATTTGAATTTGAATTCAGGTAATTAATCTTCAATCAATTGCTTACTAATTTGAGGAGCCAAATTAGGAAAGCATTAATAAAGATTTTGATGTTATGCATTCAAGAATTGCACTTGAAATTCATTAAGATTCACAAAGTTTACCAATGTAA
>NW_021466847.1:0-1370 GCF_001605985.2 Dendrobium catenatum
AAATGTAATGCATGCAAATAGCAACTATCTTAACACAAAGGTGGAAAAGCGGAGGTTCCTTAGAATCTTGAAACATTTTTGAAGCACCCTAGCCTAACATATATAATTATTGGGCTTAAATTTGGATTAAAAGAGATTTAATTTGAATTGTCAATTTTATTAGAAATTTGAGATTATATTCCAAGGTGATGAGGTTATATATTCTAAACTTGCCTTAGAACCTAAGTCTAAATTAGGTACTAAAAATTAGTAACTCAAACTTAACATATGTAGTATAAACTTAGACTTGCCCAAGTCTGGATTGGGGAGACAACTAACAACCTAGGCACTTTAAAACCATGAATCCTTTCTTTAATGAAAGAGTTGGTAAGGACTTATCTTAGGGAGTCTAAAACTTGAAATAAAAATATAATTAAGTTTTAGACTCAATTAAATTTATTACTAATATAATACATGCTTGTTTACTCGATAAATGTTTAAATCAAAATAAAGCATTTTTAAAATTAGGCTTAAAAAATAAATTTATCGTAGAGATTGCATAACTTTCCCTTGATGAGACTACACCCTAATAGTTTAAGTGGCCTTCTAGAACCTAAAAGAAGGGAGGTGCTTAAATGGAGGAGAAAATTCAAAATAATTGCATACAAACTCTCAGTAAATCTAAGCTTACTTCTTAAATTTATTAGAGTTCCTTTATTGACTTAAATATTTACATTTAATTAGAGTAGAAAAGATTTTTAACAAGAACTCACGAGCCTCCGATTAGGTTCTAGGATAAACCAAATATAGTATGCAATAAAAGTAACCTAAAAAAAGTAGGTCTTTTTTATTGTGCAATCAATTAAAAAAAATCACATTAAATTAAATTAAATTCAAATTCCATATGAGAAGTGCCACTTAATATTACAACCAAAGGTCTGAGAAAAAGTAAGTTGTCAGGCACCACTGACAACAAGCTCGAATTTCTAATCCTAAGATAAAAGTGACTTTGAGAATGGGATTGTTCTCATTCTTCACTTTTGCATCCTTCTATGGGTTCCTTGGATCCGTTGGCTTCAAATTTCTAGATGAAAAGAATCTCTCTCTCGAAAGGAGTGTTATCTTTTTTCTTTAGATATTTTAAAGTCATCTTAATTTAGATGTCCAAATGGAGAGGTAGAGGTACTCTCCCCTAAGGGATATCCCTTCTTCTTTAAATTCCAAATTGGATGTTTAACATCCCATCCCAAAGTATATTAACATTTACAATGCAATTACCACTCAAATACAATCAAATTACATTTGAATAAAAATTTAAATCTAATCTCAAACAAGTTGTTGGGTTATCCTAAGAAGTTATAATTAAATCATCCCAAGCAGTTAATATTAAT
>NW_021466848.1:0-468 GCF_001605985.2 Dendrobium catenatum
ATGTTCACATCATGCGCCCATGTACAAACCGCCCATCTCTCATTCCTCCTTTCTCGATGACCTCAAGAAAAGACAACAACCAAGGACCTTCTCTAGCTTTCCACCTTCACTCTTTCTCTCTCAACTTCATTCTCCAACTCTCTCTTTCAATTTCACTCTCTAACTCTCTTTCTCTATTTCTCTCTCAACTTGCCATTCTCTTATTTTCTTTCTCTTCACTTCTCTCTAACTCTTACTCTCCTTTTCTCTCTATTTAAATCTCAGCCTCTAGTTCCCGTATGGATCTAATGGCTACCAATAGAAATCCTTAGGAAGCTCTCTTAAATCACATTGAGTTCCATCCATAGCAAGACAACTGATTTAGGAAGGATTATATTACAGCAATTATTCATTATTCTGTAGTTATTTTTTTATTAAGATCTCTTGTACAGATCTATAAATAGGGATTATGTTGTATAATAAAGTTAA
>NW_021466849.1:0-3046 GCF_001605985.2 Dendrobium catenatum
GCGGAGGCCGGGGCCGAATTTTCGGAGCCCACAGCTATCAACACACATTCGCCAAGAGCCGTCTTTCTTGGGAGTCAAAAGTGCAGGAACAGCGCACGGAGTAAGGCTCTCCTTAATGAATCCTCGTTGTAGGAGTTCATCGACTTGTTTCTTCAGCTCTGAATGTTCGGTCGGGTTCATACGGTAGTGAGGGAGGTTGGGCAGAGATGCTCCCGGCACCAAATCTATCGCGTGCTGTATGTCCCGCAGGGGTGGCAGTTGGTTAAGCAAATCATCTGGGAAGACATCAGCAAAGCTTTCAAGAAGAGGCTTAACAGCATCGGGGATTGGTTCTTTTTGATCCTCATCTACTTCTCTAGCCACTAGGGCATACATGGGTGCTCCTTGGGTGATCTCAGTTTCCACTTCTTTCGCCGTCAATAAGTGGAGCCCTTTATTTTGCTTGACAGGGGTAGGCTTTGCTTCAGTCTTGGGAGGTTTAGGCTGAGAGGGCATTAACTTGATCTTCTTTCCATTATGTTCGAACACACAGGTGTTCGTCCTCCCATAAATATGGACGTCATTGTCAAATAACCAAGGGAGACCAAGGATAATTTGACCTACATCCATGGTTAGAATATCACACCAAATCTTATCCTGATATCCCACAAATTCTATAAGAATAAGGCTTCGATCCTTAATTTCTATGGTAGTCGAGTTGATCCAAGAAACCTTATACGGATTTGGGTGAGGGGTCACCTTAAGGTTGAGCTTGGAAACCATAGCTGAAGAGACTGCATTGATACAACTTCCACTATCCACGATAACTTTGCAGCTCTTTTCTCCAATCTTAATAAAGGTATGAAAAATTGAGGTTCTATGCCAATCATCACTTAACTTAGGTTGGGCCAACGCGCACCTAACAACTTGCAGGGTAATGGGCTCTTCTTCAGTAAAAGAGTCTTCTTCCTCATCCACATGGTGAATCAAATCAGTATCAGGTTCTTCCTCCTCGTCCACCTCTTCAATTATGGTGACTTTGTAAGGACTAGAACATTGCGAAGCAATGTGTCCATACCCATGACACCTATAGCACTTGGTTCCAGAATTGGGTTTGGGAGCGTCTCGTTCAGGGGCTTTACCTTTGATGTCCGTGCGAGGCGGGGCCGAACTAGCAGGGGGTCGGCGGCTTGTAAGTTGAAACCCCGGATGGATCGGTTTATGGGTTGTCAGAACCGAGTTCTATACCCGAAGTTCCCCCGAGCGGGACGTCAAAAGTAGTCTCATTTGGGAGAGAGTTTTATGATCCCTATTCCGAGGTCGATTCACTTTCAAGTTAGCATACCGTGACGTGAACCAGGAGTCCACCTTCTAGTTACGTCGAGTCTTTACACTGGTCCTCTATACAGGCAATAGGCCATAAAAATTTGTCTCCTCTCAATCCTCCTTGCTCCTGCATTTATCTCATTCCTCTACATCAAGGCCTTAGTTCACCTGTGTAAAACCCAATGGGGGGGATAGGGGATTTTCTAGTCTTTTTGAGTATGACTCATAAATAATGAGTGGAGGTATCCTAAGTAATTTATCTTAATCGAGGGATAAGTATTTATAAATCCTTTGGATTCAATAATTGTGCGAGTAATCTTAGCATGTTGAGCCAGAGACTCAGGATAGTTCAAAGCACTCTTAAAATTACGGTTCGCTTCATCTGGAAAATCGTCAAAAAAGCGAATATAGTTTTCATCTAGTTTGACGAGTGCATTGGTCTCCCCTCTGTCCTAAGCAGGTTCGAAAATAGATATTCCCATTTATCAAAAGGTGCCAATTGATTCGAGTTAAATAACTCTGAAGGAGTAGGAGTAAGCAATTCTCCATGTAAATTCTTGAGTTTTCTATCGAATGCGCTCCCAAATCCTGTTTCATAATAAGAAATATAGGGTGTCGTCCTCATAATGAAGCCTGTGCAACAAAAATATTTCGACACGACGAATTGTCCTTTATAACAATTTCGAGTTATCCGATACAATGTCTGCGTTCATACGAAACGTCATCACACATTGTGGAGTTTCATTATCTTGCCTTAACTACTAACTTCCATGCCTCCGAGTCTCATTGTTATATCACCGGTTAGTGATGCAAGTTGTAAACACACATGCTAAATTATTCAGCGTTATTCCATAATGTGTAAAGTTCAATTATTTTTTGATACTTGGTGTGTGTCTGTATTAGAGTTGATGCCAAATCATAGTCGGCGTATCAGAGTCCTAACCCGCTAACTCATCTATACTCGTGTGTTTAATCAAACAAGATCTGTGAATAGAGTACTACCGATTTTAGTTTATGTGTTCCAGGGTTCTCATTCTACAGGTTTTGATGGGGTCTCGGGTTATGGCGGTACTGGTCTCTAGGGTGGCCTGATCTGCTCGGTTATCCTCGTCATAAGGTGACAGTGAGGCCGTGAGGGTTGTGCTAGATGCGGGTTTCCCGAAAATAACCGCCCCTTCTATGGTTATTCCTAACCGATCACCCTGGTTTATCCTCCTAAAATGTAAGTCCCGTCTGAGCTCTAGAGTTCTGACCGGGAGAGTGTGTGCTGTATAACTCATCTAAAACCTTAACAAGCATTCCACATGCCCCCTGAAATAGGCTGCCATAAATATAGTATGCCAAAAGAGTGTCACATCTAAGGTTTTCCAAAATATAGATACGAGAAACTGGTGCTGTGGAGATATATCCATGGTGCAAATGTATGAAGGTTAATGAGGTCGATTACTCATAAAGGGGGATTGATCGAGGTGTAAAATAGAAATTTACCTCGTGTGCTGCAGGGTGTATTACGAGTTGACAGCACTTATTCGGGAGTTCAGGCACCATGTAATCATTAAAAGGTTTTAAAAAGAGGGCTGCTCCAACTAAGGACCTTAGTTCTCAATGCGCTGCATCACGGGCAATACTAGGGTCGCAGCAAACCATCTATCGGATGGCCGTAGAGTGCCTAAGTGTTGCCGGGGTTGGTGATGTTAATAGTAGTGGACCAGTTAACTGTAATCACAGTGAGTGGTTTGCC
>NW_021466850.1:0-272 GCF_001605985.2 Dendrobium catenatum
GATTGATTGCATATTCTTAGTGAATTTCGCTACTTGAACCTAGAGTTGTATCTTCCTGGAGTTAGAAAGGTCAACGCCAACATATACGGTTCACTTGTTATTCTCCGCATATGTTGGGGGTCCGTTTGTTGACCTTGTTTTTCGCTCGAGTATCCTCGAGCGTCTTCGAGTGGTTTAATCGAAACTCGTCGAGTCCAATTTGAGCTCGAATCAATCCGACTTGAGCCGGATTAGACTCGACTTTGTTCAAATAGACTCGATTATTTTATTTT
>NW_021466851.1:0-209 GCF_001605985.2 Dendrobium catenatum
AATATCTGGTCGGCTAGTAGTCAAGTAAAGAAAAGATCCAATAATTCCTCTATATTTATTTTGATCAACAGATTTTCCCTTAAGGTCCTTATTCAACTGAACTGAGGAACTCATTGGTGTACTAATAGGTTTAGCATTGTCAATTTCATATTTCTTGAGGATGTCTTTAATTTATTTAGTTTGACTAAGAAATTTCCCTTCCTCAAGTT
>NW_021466852.1:0-206 GCF_001605985.2 Dendrobium catenatum
TCGATTTAAAATATATGAATCCGGTCTTTTATGAAATAGTGGTAGGAACGTTATAATTAAAGTTTTGGAGAGTTGGGGCTGACATCTAAAAAAAAAAATTTCCTAGTTGGCCCCTTTAACTTATGTTGTGTGCTAAAATGCTAAACTGATGCAATTAAGATTTTTGAATTTTTTAGTTCGTATCTAATGCAATGCATGCTAGTTGA
>NW_021466853.1:0-275 GCF_001605985.2 Dendrobium catenatum
AGGTTTTATTGAATGCTTCAGCCAAACCATTAGCCCTGGGATAGTAAATCGAGGAATATCGCCAATTTATGTTATGACGGCGGACAAATCTAGCGATCTTGGTGCTTCTAAAAGACGGGCCGTTATCCGAAATTATACGGTGCGGAACACCAAAACGGTAGACGACGTGATCGCAAAAGAAGCGCATCACATCTTCCGATTTAACTTCCTTAAGTGGGATAGCCTCCGCCCACTTAGATAAGTAATCAGTAGCAGCCAGAATAAACCTATGACCC
>NW_021466854.1:0-223 GCF_001605985.2 Dendrobium catenatum
ATTGGCTAAAATTTGTTTTTTTTAATTCCAAGAAAGTATTGTTTAAAGGTTTTAGCCCTTTAGGAATTTCAAGGAGGGGTTGATCAACTTAAAATCAGATTTTGGAATGAGAGTCAAGGGTGGTGAAGTAGGAGCACTTGATTCTGAGGGAAACTCAGAGGTGCTCAAACTATCCTATGTTGGGTTTTACATTTTAGAATTTAATTTTAGTTTAAGTTGATAT
>NW_021466855.1:0-216 GCF_001605985.2 Dendrobium catenatum
CAACCTAGACCCAACCCATTGGGTTGACACGACCCGACCCGAAAATTGAAATGCGGAAGCGGGAGCCCGGATCGCGTGGTTGTGGTCCGCGTGGACCTGAAGGCGACCAACTTGGGCTTGACACTCGTGCGGAAGAGGGAAACACCAAAGCGAAGTGGCTACTGGCTAGGCTAGTCCCAGATTGCGGAAGCGGGAAGAGGAACGACTGAGCCCGGA
>NW_021466856.1:0-770 GCF_001605985.2 Dendrobium catenatum
ACTGTATTGGAGGGGAACTTTATGAAAGAGCTCAAACCAGAGATTCGGACAACAATTAGAGTGATGAGGCCTCGTGATTTGGGAGAAGCTATAAAGCTAGCTAGTTAGTGGAAGATTAGAGGCACCTAGAGAGAGGGACTGGAGGAAGTAGTTTAAGAAGTTCGTACAGGATGACCACCACCTTTTTTGGCATCCGAGGAGCTGACACCGGGCACTCTTAGGGAGACCTCGAAGGAGAAGACTGCAGGTGGGTGACTTGGGGAAAACTTCAATAAGCTTATAGATGTGGAGTTACAGAAGAAGAGGGCAAATGAGCTTTGTTTTAGATGTGAGGGGAGATATACACTGGGGCACCAATATAAGGACTGATATCTTCAAGTTTTCACCTTTTGTGATGATGAGGAAATTCAGGAAGGAGCCGTCATTTCACCTTGTTGACAAGGCGGGTCTTTGGGAGGAGGGTATTGTAAAGTTCTGCATGCAGTAAATATCGCCCCTTTGGGGCAGGGCCCAGGGGCATTTTCAAAAGGGAGATGAGGGAGAAATTAGGTGGAAAACTTAATATGAAAGGGGTTGTTTGAGAATTGTATTATTTTGGGTATGCTTTAAGTAGTGTTTACCTTGGATTCAATTTTCTTTCATGTATGTGTTTGCTGAAAAAAGAATTTACTAGGAGGTTTGGCTTGTAGCCGGCAACTAGGGATTTAGGAGAGTTGGATCTTTCTCTCCAATAGAAGATCCATTGTATCTTATTCATTTTCTTTCACATA
>NW_021466857.1:0-254 GCF_001605985.2 Dendrobium catenatum
TGCTCTTTTTAAAGGGCTGATACTTTGTAATGATAATAATATTTAGAATACTTGGATTGAATTATATTCTAAAGTTCTGCTTTCATTAATAAGTGCAAAAAAAAAAAAAAAAGCTTCATTGCCAACATTTTCTACTTATATAACATAACAATGGATTTGCTGATTGGCTGGTAAAAAAAAAGCTTCATTGCCAACATTTTCTACCTATATTAATGGCATTTTTCTCTACAATATGAATACATCTCCTAGAATTT
>NW_021466858.1:0-425 GCF_001605985.2 Dendrobium catenatum
GTAAATAATTAATTTTTTTACTAAAAAGCTGCTTTAAGAAGCAATAAGAAAGCTGCCACAAACGAAATCTAAATTTCCTTAGTTTAATTAATAGTTCATAAAATGATAGTCATATTCTCCAAACTGTGATAGACAGACTGGATTTCTGATTTTCTCACAATCTTGACCAAATGCTATTATGATTATGAGGAAGGAGACCATTGAAAAGGAATACAGATAGAGATAGTTTTAACTGCTAATTACAGTGTGATAGATCAAACGATTCAACAGATCGTAATTGCTTTTGCTCTATCTATTAGTCGATAATATTAGGAGAACTCATCGGAAGGGTCATCTTAAGGAGGCAGGTTTTCATGATTTTACTTATCAATCATAAGCATTATTGCTGTTGTGAACAATTTTAGATATTTTAAATTTTTATGTAA
>NW_021466859.1:0-397 GCF_001605985.2 Dendrobium catenatum
GTGTTGGTAGTATTGGACGGTGCAGTATTCGTAGAGGAGAAGTTGTTGTTCTTGATCTTGTTGGGGCGTTTGAAGTTGCGACCGCGCGATTGATTGTTAGGAGCCGCATAGAGAGCGGGAGCAGTGACAGATTGATCTTTAGCCATGTCTTGATTGATGTGGATTTCTTCATTGCACAAGAGCGAATAAAGATTGTCCAGGTCGGCAGGAAGCGGAGACGTACGAATGGAGGTTTTGAACGAGTTGTAGCTAGAAGGAAGACCGTTCAAGGTGTACAAGATGATATCCTCCGGATCAACTTTAGACCCAGATGCCGCTATATTGTCGACGATGTTCTTGATCTGAGAGAGATATTGTTGCATCGTTAGGTCCTTCATGTGAACATGATGAAGCTCGT
>NW_021466860.1:0-239 GCF_001605985.2 Dendrobium catenatum
GATGTTAGGTCATCAGCTTGAAGAATGTGTCACTTTTAAAGAATGGCTTGACAGAAACATAAAATTAGGAGCTGTAGTGATTCCCAAGGAATAATTAGTGGATCCGGGGCAGGGATCAGCTAAGTCTGTGACTGGTGAGCCTATTGTTCCTATTTCTTTTTCAAATCCTGATTCCACTTGGAATATAGTTTTATCCCGTTCTACAAAGAAATTTCTTAATAAACTTTACTTTTCTTCTC
>NW_021466861.1:0-225 GCF_001605985.2 Dendrobium catenatum
AGATGATCCATTCAAAAACCCTTGGTTGCTTCTGGACGATAAATATCGGATAGATCAAATTCAGGGCGATGCTCAGGACGATTTTCCTCTGATTTGAACTGATCGGCCGGGATGATCGTGATATCGTCCGGGATGATAAAGCAAATTTTCAATCATCTAGTTTGCGTTCAGGGCGATGCTCTGGCCGATTTTATGAGTTTTGTACTAATCGGCTAAGATGATTTT
>NW_021466862.1:0-220 GCF_001605985.2 Dendrobium catenatum
AAAATTTGATTTTTTCTTAATATAAATTCTTTTATATATTCACATGCTTATTCATTTAGGGGAAGTTAAGGAGAAATTTAGGTTTTATAATTTTATTTAAATAATAAATATTTTGCCATCATAAAAAAGGTGAGATTATTGAGATAGTTGCTACTTAGTTTTTGCATGTTTGATATCGTTGCAACTTGTATATTTTTTATGATTCCAAATATTATTGATT
>NW_021466863.1:0-1129 GCF_001605985.2 Dendrobium catenatum
TAATCACCTACTTATGAAAATATATCTCTATAAATTTGATAGATGACAAGCACTATACCTAGACTTGCATCATACCAATCCAACATACCTTATTATGCTTTCTTTCCTATTCCTAGGCTCTATGTTACACCTGATATTAATTACATATATGGCCGCTATGTCCATTAAATGAAGACCTGTTATATTGAAAAAAGTATATCATTAATTTAAAGATTAAGAGAAATCATTAGTATTCCATATTTAATTTACAATATCAATCTAAAACTTTGGGAATTAGCTAGCCATGAAGAATAATTATAGTAAAATCATTTTCATTAATAACATACAAGAAAGAAAGTATAAAAGAAAAGATATCACCTCTATATACTAAAACTTATAGAATTTCTTCTACAAATTTTGACCAAATACTCTAAAGAAGTGGATATAGTGCTCACTAAATTCTCTTTGTTGTCACTCCTAAGGAAATTTCAAAGAGACATTCTGAGTTTGAATTTTATTAAGTGGCTTAACTCTCCTTGTAACATAACAAAAAGATTATTTATAAATATATAAAAAATAGATTCTGGCATAGTGATGCTCTAGACACATACACTGAGATACATATAAAATGAATTAACGTCGCTGCACTGAAGGGTTTTCTTCATTGTGGCACTTGCTGATATGGACCCACTATTTAATGAATTGACACATTACTTCACTAATTGATCATATCTTAAATAATTATAATTATAACATCATGGTGTTTCTAATGTTTCAGTGCTATAAAGTCCACGTGGCACTCCTCTTACTTAGTGGCACTAGAATTTGGCACAACAGTGCTGTACAGATAGAGACTGGGTTTTGTAGTGCTGACTCCTCTGAAGCTATGATATTAGTAGAATTGGCTGGGCTTTATTGTTGCAGATCTGTTTTCATGGTTTATGATTTTGATGGTAGAAAACACTCTTATTTCTCTACGACGGCCTTATTTACTAACATTTCAGATCCACACGATCAGACTGCATTTTGGAACCAGCTCAAGATTGGGTAGACTAGGTCTAAGTCAGTTTGTACACTTTTTTCTTTCTTAAGTCTATTGTATTTGATGTGGCTCCTAATGGTTTGTAACTTGGAAGATTTTCTGTTGCTC
>NW_021466864.1:0-525 GCF_001605985.2 Dendrobium catenatum
ACAGCGCGTCGCTTCCAGGGGATGCCCTAGCATTAAATACTTATTTATATCCAATATAATGCAAGACCGGCAAAAACATCATTCAGTAAATTATTATTTAACAAATTCTCTTGTATTCTTTTTTAATAGATCTAGAGTATTATTGTACCAAAAGTATTAAAAATAAGTTTTTTTATTAGAATTTAATTAGAAATTGACTTTAATATGACAATGCAAAAAAAGAATTCATGTAGCCAATCTCACATCGTGGGATAAAGGCTTATTGTTGTTATTATCCTACAACAATAATAACAATATCAAGCCTTTATCCCACTACGTGGGGTCGGCTACATGAATCCTTTTTCTCCTTTGTGTCCTATTAAAAGTCAAATTTTCGTTTGAATCTAATAAAGAAAGGTCATTCCTAATATTTTTCTAGCTAAGTCTTTTTAGGTCTACCCCTACCTTTCTTAACATAAGTCAAATCTAATACTTCTACTATCCTAACTGGGTCATCGGAAGGCCGCCGTTTTATGTGACCAAACC
>NW_021466865.1:0-266 GCF_001605985.2 Dendrobium catenatum
ATTCTCCTTCTTGTTCTTCTTCCTTTAGTGATCAAACCGCTGACCACCTAACCCCACCTTCACCAAGCCGTCAGCCTAAGGAGTTCCCAAACCCCTTTGCCGCCGACCACCCAATCCCCCACACCTCCTCTCTCACCTGATCACCACATTTCCCAAATCCCCCCTCAATCTCCACCTAGCCGCCAGCCCCAACTTCCTTCCCCTCCCTCCAAAATTCAGACCTTTCTTTCAATGCTTTCCATAAATAATCACTCTTGATTTGGGAA
>NW_021466866.1:0-210 GCF_001605985.2 Dendrobium catenatum
ATACAAGAGGGAGCATGAATGA
Organism: Dendrobium catenatum; assembly: GCF_001605985.2. Classification (NCBI taxonomy): domain Eukaryota; kingdom Viridiplantae; phylum Streptophyta; class Magnoliopsida; order Asparagales; family Orchidaceae; genus Dendrobium; species Dendrobium catenatum. Next base: position 23 of record NW_021466866.1, read on the forward strand.
TCTGAGGGTCTTCTGTCCTTTTTCATTGAAACCATGCACCATCAACTTATCTGGCCCGAGGTGTTCCACATCAAGGTAGAGGAAACTCAGTGCTTTCAAGCTTATCAGATTTATGGAGGAACCGGGATCGATCAGGATTCGGCTGATGATTAGCTTATCGCTCTCTGCAGTAACATATAGAGGACGAT
>NW_021466867.1:0-326 GCF_001605985.2 Dendrobium catenatum
TAATGGAACTCAGGATTAGTAACGATATATATCATCTAAAAAAGGCGAAGATATCATTCACTAATTAGTTCAGATTACAAAACTTTTAACTTTATCCTTGTTATCGTAGTCAAATCCAAGAAGAATTGTATTTGACCTTGAAAGATCAAAATGGGATTTAATCGAGTATTTGGCTAAGCTAATATGGATTGAAGATCATTAATTTCATAATCAAAATTATTATAATAATTGACATATCTCTCCGAAGAAAAAAAATATCAATCATTATCGATCGTTTGAAAATGACGATAACGATCATTGAATTTTCCCAAAAATAATTAATTAAA
>NW_021466868.1:0-309 GCF_001605985.2 Dendrobium catenatum
TCACATACCTCTTCTTGATCTGATTGATCAACATTATATGCCATCAAGCAAAGATTGGTGACTTTTTCTTCTTTTTCAGTCTCAGATGAGCTTGAAGCTGAGTCCGCCCAAAAAGCTCTTTGAAACTTCTTCTTGCCCTTCTTTACAATTGGTTTCTCCTCTTTGGTTTCTCCTTGCTAGGAGTGGCTTTGAGTTTTGGGCAATCAGTCTTGATATGACCTGGTTTCCTGCATTTATAACAAATCACTTCATTAGAAACCTTGCCATTTCTCTTAAACTTACCTCTATTCCATTGCTGGCGTCTCTTCT
>NW_021466869.1:0-216 GCF_001605985.2 Dendrobium catenatum
AACGTTTTACACTATGTATTACCTCAGATCATGGTAGTAAGTTTTTACGCTATTAAAGAAGTGAAAGCGTAGCAAAAACACACTGAAAGCATAGTGAAAACAGATTGCAAGAATTGTGAAAGCGCAATGACCCTCAAGTCTGCGATTTTGCTGCGCTTTGATTGCACTTTTGTTATGCTTTTATTTCGTTTTTGTTTCACTTTTGCTATACTTTTG
>NW_021466870.1:0-459 GCF_001605985.2 Dendrobium catenatum
TGGTAGCAGTACCAGACGACCCTCCGCTCCTCCTGGAGTCGGATCTGTTGACTCCAGGTCCAGAATCAGCTACAAATCTCCTCTTCCCAGAGGAACCACTGCCAGAAGTCTCACCTCCAAATCTCTTCCTACTCGCAGTCCACCGCTGCTGAGTAGCCATCATGTCGTTCTCTATCAAACGAGCTCGCTCCACAAGCTCAGAAAAGTCAGTGATCCGAAATGGTATCAGGGGCTGCCTCAAAGTATCTCGCAATCCCCTCAGAAATCTGTAGCACCTCTCAGCAGAAGTGCTAACCAGCTGCGGAGCATACCGGGCTAAGGCAGTAAACTCAGCCTCGTACTGCATCACCGTCTTGCTCCCCTGAACCAGCCTCAGAAAAGTCTCCTGCATCTGCTGTCGTGCAGAAGGGGGAACAAACCAGTCTCGAAAAACCTCAGTGAACTCTTCCCAAGTGATCA
>NW_021466871.1:0-229 GCF_001605985.2 Dendrobium catenatum
AGGTACATCCTCTTGCAAATGTCTAGTGAGAACATCCTTGACTAAAGCAGAAAGATATGGGCTTAAGGCTAATCCTTGATTTAATCCAATTGAAACAGGAAAATACTTGGTCAAACCACCTTGTATTTGAACACAAGTAATAACACATACATACATACCTTTAATGATTTGAATATAAGCATTATTAACTCATTTCTTTTCAAGAACTCTTCATAGCACTTATTTTGGA
>NW_021466872.1:0-220 GCF_001605985.2 Dendrobium catenatum
GTCACTAAGATGTCTAAATGTCCAGCAAATGGTCCATAATCATGTGAATAAACATCGGTCATCCATACAAACCACTTCGAAACTACCCTTGATTTTCCTCCTATTTATGGGCCATGCCATCCTAAAAAATCTATAAATAGAGCCCCCCTTTCTCATGGAAGGGGACCCTAAGCCAAAGGAAATAATAGAGAGATCAGAGATCGCTCTTGCCTCCATTCTC
>NW_021466873.1:0-327 GCF_001605985.2 Dendrobium catenatum
AATATTATATTTTTGTATTTAAACTTGTAAAATTCATAACTTTCGCATTTTAAATCGGATTTTGGCGTGCGACCCCTCGTTCTCTTTGAAAAATTATGAATTTTAATTTAAAATTATTTGAATGAGCTGATTCTTGCTGTCTGAACAGATTTCTATTTTAGATGGCTATTTTGAGTATTTTTACTATTGTTTAAATATTTATTATTATAATTATTTTGAAATTATAAATTATTTTCAAATCTTTTTGAAAGCTTGATCGAGTGGCCAGTGAATCTCTCCTATACTTATGAAGATACAAATATGATCTATTTTAAATTATCGTATTTT
>NW_021466874.1:0-280 GCF_001605985.2 Dendrobium catenatum
AGCCTTAGGATAATTATATTAAGTCTAACAACCTTTTCAAACTTTCATTTTCTTATAAGAGAAAATTTCTTTCTTTTATTTGTAAAATACTCACACAAGCTAAGATTTGTTGATTTTTGTTAAGGAAAGAACAAAATGTCACAAGATGCACAAAGAGGGCCAAACCTAAAAAATGAGCCAAAAAAAAATAGGCGCAATGAGCACCAAATAATAATTAAAATTGAAAGGTATGCTATTATCCCCAAAATTGAAAAGAGGCATAAAAAAAGCCAACTCTACA
>NW_021466875.1:0-272 GCF_001605985.2 Dendrobium catenatum
TCTATCAAATTTTTCAATCAGATTCTGATAATCTGACTGAGGTGCAGAAGTTTGCACTCCTTCTTCTTCTTCTGAAGCACTGGCATGTGCTTTTTCTTTTTCTTTTTCCTCCTTGAAGAGCAATCTGAAGGAAGCATCATTATAGTAAACTGGCTCTTCGTATTCTTCATCAGGATGCACTAAGTTGTATTTCTTTTCCAAGATGTAAGTAACTAAGTGTCCCAAAGAGATGTTCCTTTTTCTCTTCTGATCTGCATGTCCTATTTCTGAAA
>NW_021466876.1:0-239 GCF_001605985.2 Dendrobium catenatum
ACTCAATCCCCAATCGCACTTGCGTTGTTGCCAGAAGCCCCTCTTCAAAGAAGATGGCGGGATATTGGAACTTTGGATTCAGCTTGCTGTTACTTACTAACGTAGTTGTTGACAATGAATTCATATAGCAACAAGCATGCGTCTGTTCTTTGTTTGTCAGAAATTATTATTTGTTTGTCAGAAATTATTATGTGGAGAATTCGAACGTAGTTTTTCATCTGAATTTCAATCACGTGAAA
>NW_021466877.1:0-328 GCF_001605985.2 Dendrobium catenatum
AAAGACACATATAAAGTGTCATGTCATAGCTTACATATAAGAGCTAAAAAGGAGCTCGTTAATGCAAGTTGCCGACATTATCGTCCAGGACAATAGACATATCATCCTGGCCGATTAGTTCAAATATGAGAAAAATTGTCCTGAATATCGCCCTGAAATGAAGCTGGACGATGTGTAATCGTCCCAGACGATCTTGCTACCGGCCCGAACGAAATCACCATTAATTGCTTTCCAAAATTGCCAAGAAATTTTGGAAAAATTGTCTTGGATCGTCCTGGCCGATATTTTATAGTCCTGGCCGATCCACCAAGCCAATATCCAAAAATAA
>NW_021466878.1:0-340 GCF_001605985.2 Dendrobium catenatum
ACATATAGATTTGATAATTAACCTATACAAGTAGAAGGGATAATTAGTCTCCTGATTGTACTTAGAGAATTTCCTCAACCCACTACTCATATAATAAAATTTATTGTGGCAAAATTAGGTCAGCTTATAGTGCTATTTTTTGAAGACCCCTCTAGTAAATCTTTAGAGTTTTCACCTATATTTTGCACTTAAAACTAATATTTTTTGCCCGTATTAAGATTGGTATGGTGCAAGGAGACCGACAAGTGTTATCTTAAGTAGGCTCAACCACACCCATCAGTTACCTTAAGCATCGAGGATTTAGATCTTCAAAATGAAGATATCCCTCAGAAGGCTTCTC
>NW_021466879.1:0-320 GCF_001605985.2 Dendrobium catenatum
CTAAATAAAACTTCACGGGTGTCCCTCCTACATACTGTTGAAATCTCATATGACAATTTCTACAAATGCCTGCTGATTGAGAAGGCAATACGAAAGACCAACAATCAAAGATTCGTTCTTACAAACAAGTGCAATCTCAACAAATCCCACCTGAGATTGGTGAAAAGGTAGATTTGATGCAAGAGCAATGGTTCTTCTACAAACATTCCTAGGAGCTCGTAGTAGATACGACAATCCCCACCAAGTCAATGCACTATAGAAATGAACGGTTGTAAGGTATACGACTCCTACTCATATATAACAACCAAAAGATCTGCAAC
>NW_021466880.1:0-200 GCF_001605985.2 Dendrobium catenatum
CATTTAAATGAGGTCCAAACCACTTGGAATCACCTCCAAAGGTCACGAGTGACCTAAAGAAGTGTTTTTAAGTTTTTGAAAAATTTTGGGGTTTTAAATAATTTTTAATTAATTAATATATTAAAGGATGATTTTTAATCAAAATTAAATTAGTATTTTAATTAAGGTCCAATCAAGGGGCTTTTAATTTTCCTTGATTA
>NW_021466881.1:0-221 GCF_001605985.2 Dendrobium catenatum
CTCTCTCTCTCTCGCTCGCTCTCTCTTGTTCTTTCTCTAACTTGGTCTTTCTCCAATCTCACTTGCTTTCTCTCTCTCGCTCTCTCTCTCTCTCCTCTCTCTCTCTCTCCCTCTCTCCCACTTGCTCTCTCTTGCTCTCTCTTGTACTTTCTCTAGCTTCCTCTTTTGCTTGCTCTCACTTGCTCTCTCTCTCTCTCTCTCTCTCTCTCTCTCTTCCTCTC
>NW_021466882.1:0-418 GCF_001605985.2 Dendrobium catenatum
CTTCAAAGATGTCAATAGGATGCCGTAGGAGGACTTAGACCTAAAGACGAATTTAAACTGGATAGCTGCCGTAAAAGTGGACTTAAGCCAAAAGTCAATAGAATGCCGTAAAAGCGAACTTAGACCTAAAGACAGATTTAATCAGGCTTGGCTGCCGTAAGAGCGGACTTAAGCCAGAAAGTCAGTAAGATCCATAAAAGCGAACTTAGACCTAAAGACAGATTTAATCAGGTTTGGTTGCCGTAAGAGCAGACTTAAGCCAGAAAGTCAGTACGATGCCGTAAAAGCGGACTTAGACCTAAAGACGGATTTTAAACTGGATTGGCTGCCGTAAGAGCGGACTTAAGCCAGAAAGTCAATAGGATGCCGTAAAAGCGAACATAGACCTAAAGACTGATTTCAAGGTGGTGAATTTTTA
>NW_021466883.1:0-1639 GCF_001605985.2 Dendrobium catenatum
CTTCGCCTCGCCTTAAGTCGCGCCTTAGTGCGTACGCATCTTCCGCCTTTTTAATCGTTGTTTTGAACCAATGCTCTATATCTTCCGTTTTGGAGTGAACTAAATGGGGATGGAGATTGGTTCAGATTAAATATTTTTTAAACCTACTTTAAACCCAAAAGTTTAAGCCTATTGGGGAGGCTAACCACATTGCATTTTTAGCCAATATACTTTTCAACTATCTATTTAAGGATAAATCTAAATCTCACATGCCTTAACTTCCTTCACTTGCATCTTTCAAACTTGAAGTTTTGGTCGTTGATCTTATTGATTTTTATATTCCCTTCCTCCATATTCAGATATGAAAGTTTTCTAAACCAAAACCTTGCTACCACATGTTTTTGAGTAAAGTAAATACGGTAAATTGGGTTAGATACAATAGTAAAACTTTTTTTTCAACTTAAAAGCTTAAGCTCATAGGGGTCTAATCACTAGGTATTTCTAATTAATATATTTTTCAACTATCCATTAATGGATAAACTCAAATCTCCTTACTCATAAAAGGTTCTGGGTAGTTGATTTTGCCCGGGAAACATTAAAGGTCGCTATCTTCTTTCCCTCTCCAACAATCATATATAATTTATGTGGTTTTACGGAGACGAAATGGTAATTTCTACTTGTTGATTCTCTTTTAGTACTGAATGCAAAGCGGCTAAATGTTTTGTTTCCCTAGTTTTAGGTATAAAGTAATAACTTGTGGTTGAGAATGAACATATTATAGTAGTGCAAGTTCAAGGGAAGCATTAAACTTCTGAAGGAAAACAAGCTGATCAGTTGTTTTCTTGAAGTTTTTTATAGTCCCTGTTATTAAAACCGGCTGTCATTTATTTGCTAAATATTTCACAGCATGTTTTTAGTGGCCCTTGTTGCATGCAATTTGAACTCTTGCTTTGAAATGAAGGAATTTGCTACTTCTTGCTGTTTTGTTCTGTTTGTGAATCACATAGATTTGAAAAGCGACTTTTCAACAAAAGTTAATAATTTGTTTCCATACATTTTTACATAGATGGTAATTTGTGACATGAACGTTGATGTTGTCGGGTCTCAAGCCACAAATGAAAAAAATGGAGGGTTGTATTAACTAGCGACTTTTAGTTTACAATTTATCGAACAGTCATGATATGAATTATTCTTACAAAATATTTGCAACAAGACATACCTTGGTGTATGCTTTTCACTGATGATATTCTTCTTGTTGATAAGGCTAGCAAGGAAGTTGAAGGAAAACTTGAATTATGGAGGTCAACATTTGAATCTAATGGTTTTCGTTTGACTATATCTAAAATGAATTATAATTTTAGTAGTCATAGATTTAGTGGGGGACTCGTGACTTTGAGCTATCAAGTCATTAAATAGAGTACACATTTTAGATATCTTGGATATGCTGTTCAAAGCAATGGTGAAATAGCTGAGGATATTAATTGTAGAATTCAAGTTGGATGGTTCAAGTGGAGGATTGTATCAGGCCTTTTGTTATAGAAAAGTACCCTAAAACTTGAGGGAAAATTCTATAAGGTGGTGAGACCTGCAATGCTTAATGGCACAGAATGTTGGCAATTAAAAGAAAAAGCATAAGTTAATTGTTGCATGTTGACCTTAG
>NW_021466884.1:0-304 GCF_001605985.2 Dendrobium catenatum
GTGATCAATTTCTTTACCCATAATATTTTCTTTATACTTGATGTGCCATATCGTATAATCTCATATAATGATATTGCTTTCAAAAGTATAAAAATATAAAAGTTCATTGACAAACACAAGATCAATTATCAATATTCATCTATATATAACCCTAGAGCAAATGTCTTGGCGGAAGCCTTTAACAAGATATTGGTGAAACTATTGAAGAAGATCCTTATAAAAAATAAAAGAGAAGGTTATACTAAAATGGTAGAGGAACTATGGGCACTGAAAGTTCCTTAGGGATGCTAAGCCCTTATGAACA
>NW_021466885.1:0-211 GCF_001605985.2 Dendrobium catenatum
GATTTCAGCTTACAATGTCGGTTGACTAAAAATTATCCTAAAATAGTTAATTTTCAATGAAACAAGTTTCAAAATTTGAGAACAGGAAAAGAATCTCAAGCGGCTTGTCAACCAATCCCATACAAACCCTACATCTAGGACTCTTGGATCAATGATTTAATTCCTAGTTACCTGTTTCCTTTGAGTCTTGGATCATGGTAATGTATCAAAA
>NW_021466886.1:0-272 GCF_001605985.2 Dendrobium catenatum
AAAAAGTCCCCAAAAGGGGTAGATGGTTAGAATAGGAAGTGGAGTCATACAAATTGTTGTCTAAGGGCTATAAGGGGATCAATTTGATGGTTAGAACCTTTTAACCATGTGCTCAAAGATTTCTACCATGATTTGTTGATTTTTAGGTCCCAAGATCTTTCAACACTCTTCCTCCAATTGAATGATATAAATTTATCATTCAAAGTTTGTTTATTAAATTTTTTAGTGTGCGTTGTTGTCACGACCCGGCCCGGTTAGCTCGTAGATACGAG
>NW_021466887.1:0-209 GCF_001605985.2 Dendrobium catenatum
AAGTGGTTGGATCAGGTATGATTGGAAATTTTTAAAACTTTTTCATAGATAATGTGTTATTGGTTGAAGGCTTAAAAAATAATCTGTTAAGTATTAGTCAGCTGTGTGATAAGGGATATAATGTAAAATTTTTACCTACTAGCTGCATATTAAGTCTAAATGGAAAATAAGTTTTAAATGAAAAAAGGGTTAACAATGTTTACATGCTA
>NW_021466888.1:0-352 GCF_001605985.2 Dendrobium catenatum
CCCCCCCCCCTCAATTACTATGGGGATCCGCCCATGGTTTCCATTCCCCTTCATCAACTTGTATACTGTTCATGCAGCCAAAGGAGTTGGTTTCTTTGTAGAGTATTATTTGGCCATTGTTTGTTGTTCCTGTTCATCTCTTTTCCTAGAATTTAGTTATATTTGTTGCTCATATTCTTTATATGGCTGTTTTTCATATATATGCACTGTAGCACTATTTCAGCTCCTACAATGTGTGATGCTGATTGTTGAACTCTCCACGTAAGCCAAAATCCAACATAAATAAAAAAAAAAACTCTGTTTAAAATTGCGCAATTAGAGGCGTGCCTCAAGGCGCGCCTTTGCGCAATTT
>NW_021466889.1:0-425 GCF_001605985.2 Dendrobium catenatum
GAAGGACCGTAGTCAGCAGGAGACCGGGGTCTGAAAGGTCGTTGTCTTTTGATGGAGGTCGGAGTAACCGTAATAGGCGACGGAGGTCGGGAGGATCATAGTCGGCAGGAGATTGGGGTCAGAAAGACCGTTGTCCTGTGATGGAGGTCGGAGTGACCGTAGTAGGCGACGAAGGTCGGGAGGACCGTAGTCGGTAGGAGGCTGGGGTCAAAAAGACTATTGTCCTATGATGGAGGTCGGAGTGATCGTAGTAGACGACGGAGGTCAGAAGCACCGTAGTCGGCAGGAGACCAGGGTCTAGTCGAGCTCAGGGCCTTGAGTGGTGGTCCGGACCTCAGGTGGTGGTCTGGCGGAGTCCGGACCTCAAGTGGTTGTTCGGTGGAAGTCCTGGCCTTAGGTGGTTGCCTGGTGGAGCGCAAGGCCTT
>NW_021466890.1:0-537 GCF_001605985.2 Dendrobium catenatum
ATCATGACTCTTTTACAGGTAGGGAACCTCAACTCTATTTTCACCCTCCTGGTGATGGTTAGACTAGTGGTGCAAACGAGCTGAGTCAAGCTCGAGTCAAGAGGTGTTCAAGTCGAGCTCAACTGTCAAAGAGAGAGCAAGAGATTTATTCTCTTTCTTCAAAAAATTTGATTTGATTGGTGTCTTTTATAACTGCAGCTGGAGGAAGAGAGAGAGAGAGTGCAGATTTTTTATTTATCATATTCATCCTAAAATCAATAATTAAAGCTAAGCAACAACATTAGATTTTTTTTTTTTTTACTTTTTCGACAAAAAAATTTATTCTGCTTAAAAATCGCAAAATCTAAGATGCTAAGACTCTAATGAGCTGAAACCTACGTCTTCGTTCTGCGGCGATGAGATTAAAACTGACTGTTTACAACTTTCTAACTCGTTTTTCCAAGAAACTTACCGATATGTTGAAACAAGAGGAATTTCTGGCTAAGTTAGGTTCCGATTCTGATTCATGCACCAGCCCTTCCGATTCATGCATCCTTT
>NW_021466891.1:0-282 GCF_001605985.2 Dendrobium catenatum
ATTTCCACATGACGCCGTTCAATTCAAGTTCAAGTCTTTGCTAGTTGTTCAAATTATATTTACTTGATATTCAAATCAAGTTCAAGTTCGAACTTATTTTATTTAGGTTCAAGTCTTGATTAGTCATTTGATTTGTGTTTAAATACAAGTCCTTGTAGTTCATTCATTTGAATTAAAATTGAGTCCCAATTAATGCCCTTTGTATTCATTCAAGTCCCCTGTGCTCCAACTCAAGTCTTGGCCTGAGTTCAAATGTTCAAGTCATGTTGGCTTAATATCCAA
>NW_021466892.1:0-1305 GCF_001605985.2 Dendrobium catenatum
ATGCTCAGGCTTTAGATTATAATTTCTAACATTGAATTTATAAGATTTAGAGTTGATTAGAAAGAAGAATGTGTAGAGAGAAATGTATACGATCTGGACTTACCACCTGCCTAGAGTGGGCTACCAGCTAATAATCCTAATCGCAACAAATCGTCGATGAATGCAAGATTTAAGGTAGCTTTATCTTAGGGGTCAAGGAATGGTTAAAGAAAGTTTAATCTAATGTAGGATAATATGCTTACAAAAACTGAAAATATATACGAATGCTAATGACGCATGAAATAATTGTATATATAAAAGAGCTGATTTTATTAATATCAAATTTATAAGTTACATCCCAGGATTTGCAAGAAAGTAAAGGTGGCTAGGCCCCACTGATAACAAACCTGGATTCTAAACCTATAAAAGAATAAAATTAAATACAACTGCTTATGATCTTTAGGCTCCGGGTCTTCTATGGAATTCCAAAAAGGAACATCCTCCTGGGGGAGGATATTACTTTTTGGAGCCCCGTTTATATATGTATAAGCAGTTATTTTTAATTCTTTTATAGACTCCAGACACTTTACAGACTCAATATATATACAACAATCTAGAAAATAAAGTTTTACATTTCTTTTTACAAGTACATCAATCCCTAGGAACATTCTACTTTGCAAGTATATAAAAGCAGGAAAGTAAAAGCAATTATATAATTATGCATGCTATGAGTGCGTTGTGAATAGTTATAAATACAAGAAAGTAAAGAATACGGCCCTTATTCACTTCGCACTCTGGTGTACAGACAGAAAATAAATATGCATGCTATGAATTGCAGGAAAGTGAGCAAACACACATGGGTGCCCTCTAGGCAAGACACCTGCAAACAAAACCACAACAAATCACCGGCCTAGCCTAGGCTAAAGTTGGTAGTCCTAGCAATCATCTAAGTGTGTGAAAGAGGTCGTGTGGCCTGGATATGCCCTATAAGAATTATTGTTTGAATTGCATGTAATATTAAAGTTTATTTATTAAAGGCCAAATGAGAATTTAATTAAAGTTTAAGTATATGTGTATTTGACTTTTAAAATTATTCCGCTTTTAGAGATTAAGATTATTTAGTTTAGTTTTAAAGAACTTATAGATTGATAACTCTCTAAGTGCAGGAAGTTATCAATTTATAAGTCCTAAGACTTTCAAAATGAACACTTGTCTTATGGAGAAGATAAGTGTACATTTTGAGATTCCCTAAAATTTTATCAGAGAGAGAAAAGGACATTATAAATGTAATACCACGTGCCCTCCCGAAGGAATCTAGTATGTCAT
>NW_021466893.1:0-480 GCF_001605985.2 Dendrobium catenatum
GCCGCAGTAAGAAAGCCCCTGTTTTGCAAGCTCGATGACAAAAGCCGTCAAATTTGAAGCCTATCTAACTTGGTAAGTTGGAGTAATTCAGATTCAAAAAAGTTTTCTCAATTAACTTATGGATTTAGGTGGAGTTAAAGAAATGAGCCTCATCCAACAAAATATCCATATAACCAAATTGAAGCATACTTGTAAGATGCTTTGGAAATATATCAGAAGAGTCTTCAATCTAATCTTCACATACTATATTTGGAGATTCATAAGGCCAACCAGTTTGCAACAAATATGATCCACTCTAAACGTACACCATATTTGTTGGGGGGCATTTGTTGACCTCCGTATATTTGCCATGATCAATCCAAGTAACGGAGGTGATGATCGATTATTGTTGGCAAACAAGATATCATTCAGAAAATGATTAAAATTTTGTTCGATTACAAAATGATCATATCGATGCATTCAAGACATCAAATATATCAA
>NW_021466894.1:0-252 GCF_001605985.2 Dendrobium catenatum
ATTTTCTTTTATTTATATTTCAATTTTTTCATTTGTACCCTTATGACGGATTTTTTTTGTGTTATAGCCCCAATGACATTTGAGTCATTTATTTTCTTTATCTTAGAGGCCTATATATTAAGGCATGAACCATTGTATTAGGGGATGATATTTTGAATGAAAAATTCTAGCTTTGTATTCTTCATCTCTTTGTGAGTTCTTGAGGGAAAGGAACTCTAGGAGGGTCAAGCATCACACGTCAGTCACCGGTAG
>NW_021466895.1:0-827 GCF_001605985.2 Dendrobium catenatum
TATCATATGAAATGCCTTGCTAAAACAAAAAAAAAAATTAAAAATTAAAAACAAATTTTTTTTTTCATTTGTTTGTTTTTAAGTTTTTACTATTATTCTTCTTCTTTTCTTCTGCTTTTCTTTTGTTTTATTTTTGAGGGCTTTGATCATCACCATCCTTCATTGTATTTCAAATTCTAGTCACAACGTCCTGGCCGATACTTTTATCGTCCTGGATGATAGGACAAAATCTCTTTAAATTCCATCTGCTGACCTTTTCTGTGCTTGCTGTAACTCATCGTCCTGGACGATTCTATATCGTCCTGGACGATCTGATCAAACTCTACTACAATCATGATGATAGTCCTGGCCGATATAATATTTTGTCTGGCCGATGCATTTTATGTGCATCGTCCTGACCGATACACTGGATCGTCCTGGACGATCCACGTGTCAGCACGTTTGAATCTTTAAAATTGGCCCCGGACGATCCATTATTGGACAATCGGCCGAGCCGATCCACTGTTCGTCCTGGACGATACACATGGTAGTGATTTAAAAAGTTTTAACTTCGGCTGGTATGATCAATTATTGTGCATCGTCCTGGATGATACACCTAATCGGCCCGGACAATCTATTTTTTCAACGGTCGTCCAGATTGACTCCTCGGGACGATCGCCTGTGTCTAATCGGCCTGGCCGATATCTGATCGGCCTGAACAATCGGACCGCCTTTTTGACCAATCGTCCTGTACGTAATTATTGAGCCATATCGGCTTGGACGATTCTACGATCGGCCAGGACGATATGGTCGTTTCTTTAAATTCTGGCCGTTCCAGCCATGTTTTT
>NW_021466896.1:0-432 GCF_001605985.2 Dendrobium catenatum
TTCAAATTCCAGTTCAGACCTTTGTTGTTTGAATCAAAGTCAATGTTCATCGTGTCATTTATTTAATCAATGTCATGTTCAAGCCAATTCTATTATGTTTGCTTAAGTTTCCTATTCAGTAAATTATTTAATTATATGTATTTATTCAAGTTAAGTACCTCAAGACCCTTGTGGTCCTTTTCATGTTCAAGTATAGTCCTTTTTCATTTGATGTGCAGTCCCCTATATTTATAGAAAATTTTGGTAGCCTCCTGAAAATAATTTGAAGAATAATTCCATCAGAACATCCCAACCACAAGCAAAATTCGGTCAAATATTTCAACATCAAAAACAGTGGAAAATTCAGCCCGCGAGAAAAAACTTACTCCAATAAATCCAAAAGGCAATGTCGAGCAAACAAGAAACCTCCTCCAAAATCAACTCCAGACTTGA
>NW_021466897.1:0-305 GCF_001605985.2 Dendrobium catenatum
ATTTACAAATTTTCAATATTGCCATGAACGCCACCAGTAGCAGATTATGGCCAACTGACAGGTTAAAGAGAAAAAACTTACTTTTCCCTACCAATATCATCCATCCTCTAAATGTCAATCAAAGCCCCATCATGCAGACAGAAATTCAACTAAAAATTTCCTTGCAAAATGGAAGGATGAATCAGAGTATCATCCATGTGTAAACCAATAGCATTTCTCACTCAATTCACCTTTATTTCTAACTGCATCTTGTCAAATGGAGAAATCTAGGAAAATTTGTCATAATTCAAAACATCTCAAATTTC